>NC_081421.1:92859317-93011817 GCF_949786415.1 Peromyscus eremicus | reverse complement strand
ATTTAAACACTGTTGCACTCTTTAAAACTGAGGCCACCTGACACACACTCAGTCAAGGTCAGTTCACCAAGGAGGTCCTCAGCACTCACACCACTTGGCTGTGGTTTAAGACACTCTCCAGGGAGACTGTGAAATGTCACCTTAACCAAGCACTTCCCAAGCACTAACCTGGCCCAATCAGCTAGGCTCACTCAATCCCACACCTTGCTAGTGGATAATGATTCTGGCATCATGGGCTTTGTATATATGTCCTTAGTCAACAAGATCTAAGAATTTATAAAGTGCATTTTCTTCCTTTTTAAAAGAAAATATGATTAGAAAAAAAACCACAACAACAAAAACTTAAATTTCCTACAGAAACAACTTGGGTGACATCCCTGAATTTTCTTTTAAAAATACCATCATTTTAGCTGGGCATGGTGGCACACGCCTTTAATCTCGGCACTCAGGAGGCAGAGGCAGGCAGATCTCTGTGAGTTCGAGGCCAGCCTGGTCTATAAAGTGAGCTCCAGGATGGCCAGGACTGTTACAAAGAGAAACCCTTGTGTCAGGAGAAATCAAAACAAAAACCAAAAAAAAAAAAAAAAAAAAATCAAAATACACCATCATTTTCTTTTGGTTCTTTTTTAATTTAACTGTTTTTTTGGGGGGAGGTTGTTTCTTGAGACAGGGTTTCTCTGTGTGGCCCTGGCCATCCTGGAACTTGCTCTATAGACAAGACTGGCCTTGAATTCAGAGATCTGTCTGTCTTTGCCTCACGAGTGCTGAGATTAAAGACATGTGCCACCCCCGCCCGGCTAATTTTCATTTTTTGAGACAACATCCCGTTCTGTAGATAAGGCTGGTTCTGAACTCCCATGTAGCCCAGGAGGGCTTCAGACTCGGAGCAACCTTCTTGCTTTCAGCCTTCTGAGTGCTGGGATCACAGGTGCAAACCACCGTGACCCATCATCGGGTTTTAAACAGATCAGAACTGTAGAAGCCATGTACACATGGAAGCAACCCACGTTACAGAACTTTCACGAACACTTTCCGCGTGAGAGGCACAACACTTTGTGTGGCAACAATGAATGACACCGTGTTGTTAATGAATGAAACAATAGCATCACACCGCTTACCTGTAAACCAATCACACTCTGGCCAGCCTTTAACTTGCCTTCATCAAAACGTCTCGTTTGCTTTTCTGCATACTTAACTCCAATGTCGATGGTTGTATGGAACCCTTTTGTTTTCGCCTAGACATAAACACATTCACCAACTGAGTTGGAGGACAGATATTCCGCCACCAGCACTTCGAAGAGGACACCACAAAGAAGTGAGATGTCCACAGACAGGCTTCATGGGTGAGATCATACCATACTGGAGTGCGAAAACACACTTAGGGCGACTCAGTGATAATACGGTACCCTTTGAAATGGGAGGGTTCTAATTAACCTATCTGGCACAAGCTGATGTCAGCAGCCCTTTCACAAAGCTAGCAATTACAGAGGGCAGAGGCCCCTCCCCACCGGGTTTCTGCACCCCTGAGAGAACAATGATGTAATTCACCACCTATGTGCAAGGAAGTTTGTTTTGTTTTGTTTTGTTTTTAAACCAAGTGTACAGCATGTACGTACCAGGCCTGCTAGGGCCACCAGCGTAGTCTGAACCTGGGTCATGTTGCCATTCTCAAAAAGATCATTTGCTTCAAATATGTCATGGGGCTTCATGCCATAAGCCTGAATGGCTTTAATAAAGTTGCCGATATTCTCCAACTAGAAACAGAAAGAGTCACGTAAGGTTTGGAGCTAACTACAGACACCCCAGGATTCTTCAGTCTGGTTACTAAGACTACAGACAGAAGTTATTTGGTTAGGATTCCCCATCAATCAGATACAGAGTAAGCACACAGCTCTTTCTGGAAAAGGAAGGGGCTTACAGAACAGTCCTTTAAAGTAGATCTTTACAAACAAATAAACCCAAAACACGATTTTTTTTTTTTTTTTTTTTTGCTGTTCTTGTTTTGAGACCAAAAAAACTCATGAAGCTCAAACTGGTTATAGAGCCAACAAAAATATTTAATTTCTGAACCTTCTGCCTAGATCCCCACCCTCCAGACCTGGTGCTGGAATTAGAGGTGAGTCTATCACCCCCTATTTATGCTGTGCTGAGGATCAAACCCAAGACTTCCTGAATGCTAGAGAAACACTCTACAAACTGGGCCACATTCACATCCCCACATTCCCTGCGTTTTAAAGCTCTTTAAGGGCAAAATCAGCCATGTGTGAATGTGTGTGTGGTATGCATGTATGCATTGTGTGGGCATTTAGGTGCATGTGCCCCATGTGTATACATGTACACATACCTGCATGCTAGAGACTGCATTAGGTATTTTCTCCCATCACCCTCCACTTTATTGACTGAGGCAAGGAGGGTCTTTCCATACACCCAGGGCTCACCTACCTAGCCAGTCTAGCTAGCCAGTTTGCCCTGGAGATTCTATCTCTGCTCTGCCTCCCATGCAACTGGGACTATAGGTCCACCCAGTGGATCTGAACTCCAGTCCTTGGGCTTAGGCGGTGAAAACACTTTGTCCATGGTCCCCGGGCCCATCATCCTTACAAGTGCTTAAGAATTCTGTGTCAGAGTTATCCAGGCCTGAAGTTTTCTGTGCCAAAAGTTACCCACATATATTAATAGTTCACCATGTGTTTTAATCTTAGTTTCAAAGCAAGCTGGTTACTAAATGATCACCATCTCCCAAACCAACTTAAGATCAAATAAATAGCTAATGCCACTTCATGGGCACCAACGAAGCTGTGATGCAATGTTCCATCATAAACTAGGAGTCACTGCGTTAAATGCCTTGCTTCCCCCACTCCCTTTATTCTTATGGTCCAGATGGGATTTGTGTAAAACTGTATCAAATCCTTCAAAGCAGACTGACTAAATGCAGAAAATTTCTAAAACTAAACATGAGAAGAGACCAGTTCAGTAAACAATGTCATGTGTACAACTTTCTGTTTACACACACACACACACACACACACACACACACACACACCTGCGAACAATACAAAAATTTTGACCTTTTTCACCAAATAAAAGGAAACCAACGGGGATAGTGCAGCTTACTTGTGATTCTAGGCCTTGGAAGGCAGAGGCAGGAATACCCTGAGTCTGTCCATCATGGAGTATATGATGAATGAGGCCAGCCTGGGCTATAAACAAGAGCCGGAAAGGAGGGAAGGGGAACAAGAGAGAGCAGAGGGAGGGGACGGAAGGAAGGAGAGAAGGGAGGGAAGGAACAGAGGGAGGAGGAGGAGGAACAGGAGGGAAGGGATGGATTGGAGGTTGCTCACTTGGCAATTACCTGAGGCCAGTTTAGTGACGATTCATTGACTTTCTTCACAGAGCCTGGCTGTAGCTTGTTTATGAGTCTAAAAACAAAATTACAAGGACACTTTATGGGTCAAAAGCAAACACTAGAATATTAAGCTGACTCCCTGGATGTCAGCCAAGGAAAGTATTAAACACAGTGGTAGAATATCAAGATCGACATCCTAGACGGGGAACCAGGATTAAGGCAAACGCCTGTGGAAAGGAGCAGAAGAGCAGAAACAAGCCCGGGAAGGCCCCTTACTCGCAGAGGATGATGCCGTCCTTCAGGCCCAGCTGGAAGTTGGTGCCAATGCCCATGCCCGTCACCTCTTCTATCCAGTGGCGCAGATCTTCCTCCGCCTGCTGGTCATACTTGGATGCAATCTGCAAGACAAGTTCCCTAACTTTAGAGGGACTCAGGAACAGGGTGCCGCCTCCCACCACTGACTCACAGTCCTCGTTTGGCTTTTGTTCATTACCCACTGAGCCCAGCTGTGACCGGCAGTCGATCCCATGCAGGAGAGTTCACAGGAGACCCTAACCGGCCGTTACAGCTTCAGTAACTACACACAAATGGTTGGTGAAGAGAGTGTCCATTAAGGAGCAGGGAGAGAGAAGCTGGGACCAAGAAGAGAACCCAACAAGACAGAGTCTGAGCCAGGACACCAGGAACTGGATTTAACAGTGTTGCAATACAGCATCAGCTGGACCTTAAACTTCAAAGACTAAGTTGCTAATCACCACATTCCAAAGGAAGATGGAGAGAGATTCCAACACATGGGACTATGTTACACAGTATCTCAACAATCTAGGACATACGATTCCAGTTGTTTGTCCAGAAAGTTCTGGATCTGCCTTCTAGTACATCAAATACAAATTATACTGCACACACACACACACACACACACACACACACACACACACACACACCCCTGATAATAAATACACTTTAAAAAAAAATACATTTAAAAGGCATTTTTCTGGGCTTAAAAAAAAAAAAACCACTACATTTGAAAGATCCTTTCACAATAACACCACAAACCTAAACCTTTTGCCTTTTTTTTTTTTGACATTTATTTTTTTATTTAATGTGTACGGATGTTTTGCTTCTATGGATGTCTATGCACCATGTGGTGCCTGTGGAGACCAGGAGGTATCAATTGGACCCCATGGAACTGGAGTTATAGAAGGATGTTAGCCACTAGTGGGTGCTAGGAATTTAACCTGGGTCCTCTGGAACTCTAGAAGAGCAATCTGTACATAACTGCTGAACCATCACTCCAGCTCCCTAAACTTATTTAAAAATGAAATTTAAATATTAACAATGACATGTACCACACCTTTAACCCCAGCCCTCAGGAGGCAGAAGCAGATGGATCTCTTAAGTTTCAGACTAGCCAGGTCCAAAAAGTGAGACCCTATCTCAAAAAAAAAAAAAAAAAAAAAAAAAAAGACATGTTTAAAAGTTCCCTTGTCCTAAAGGTTCCTTAAAGAGGCTGGTCAATGAGAGTTAAGAACATAGAGCAGGGTGGAGGTGGTACACACTTTTAATCTCAGCACTCAGGGGGCAAAGGCAGGCAGATCTCTGAGCTCTCTGAGTTCTAGTCTACAGAGCAAGTTCTAGGACAGTCAGGGCTACATAGATAAACCAAAAAAAAGGGGAGGAGGCTGCAGGAGCGTCCGCAGCTGCGGCTGGGAACAAGGCAAGATCCTGTACTCTTCCTCTTTTCCTCCAGCACAGGTAAATGTGCCAACTAAACACACTTGGGCAGCGCCCAGGGGCTGGGCTAGGGCCTTGGGCATCAACTACAGCACAGTCAGAAACGAAGAGCAATGATGTCTGCTGGCCACAAACACGATCAGGCTCACGCACGGAGAGATGCAGATCACTACATTGCTCAGGAGGTCCTTAGAGCGCAGATCTAACTTGTCCCCCAGGAGCGAAGCACCACTAGGTAGAAAGGGCCTTTGTGCCCTTTCTAGGAGAGATTCATGGGTCAGCAGGGTCAGGATGGACAGCTAAGAAGCTGGCGAGGTTACTGCTAACACCCCACAATGAAAGTCAGCACTGAGTCTTAAAAACAAATGGCCACAACTGACTGCACTTGACTACAGTTCCTCTTCAGGTGACAGCGATGGCTTTACATTTTTTTTTCCAAGGCGGGAAAAGATGTCATTTCTCACATCAAATAAACAAAAGAGTCGCATCCTCCTCGGGCAGGCTCATCAGAGCTCTCAGACAGCCTTGGACAGCCTCGGAGAGCGGCCGACGTTGGCAGGTGCCTCCCCTCGCCCATCACCAAGGGGAGGCTCCACTGAAGTAAACAGATGACTCAGGGATTGCTGTGTCCCCTTCACACTCCATTACCCATAATTAGAGAAATGGGGACTGGATAATGGATAATTTACTTCAACTGCCTGTTTGCTTAACCAAGATTACAAAAGGAAATCCAGCAAGTTTCGATAGTCCTGTTAAGATAGCGCTGTGGGGCTCCATGGATCAAACCCCGCCCAGCAGTAAGTCAGTTTACAGAAGACAGTTCTACAGTGTAAAGTGTGTGCTTCATGTGCAGCAAGGTGCCCTCCCTCGTAGCCTCATTCCCTGCCAGCCTGGGTGACACTGGGGGCCAGTTACGGAGCATGAAGGAGTCACCAGTGAGGGACAAGAAGAAAGAGGCGGCCGCTCTCTTACCCCAGATGAACGTTCGTGGAGAATTTATCTCCTCCAACACAGCAAACAGGTCCATTTATGTATGACACCCATACAACTTAGAATAAACTAAACACACTGGAGGGTGGGGTGGAGGGAAGGAAAAGGGCAAAAAGAGAAGTCAGTCCTCAGTAGGCACGGCTCTGGAAAGCAAATCCGAACTGAGCTGTTTTTAAGTGATGGACAGTCAACTGTTTCAACAGACCCGAGGAGTGACCCCCTCAGCTGCTACAAGAAGCCTCTGTCTTCGCTCTAACTGTCCTCCTGTCTTCACTAGGAGCCCATCGTCAGTTCCTCTCTCTTCTGATCCAGTTCCCGTCTCCACAGCAGAAGAGTGACTTCAGTGAGTTCCCTAAGTTCCTTCTAGTTGTCTACAAACTCGGTCAAGCATCAAGAACTGCAGACACGTGGTGCACAGATATACATGCAGACAAAACACTCATACACATTAAAAAATCTTAAAGAGTAAAGAGGTATTGCATACTTGTAATCCCAATGCAACAAGACAGAGGCAGGTGGGGTGTAAAACCAGTGTGGGATACATGGTGAGAACATGTTTGGGGGGCGGGTGGGTGGAAAATCATTCTCTTGATTTTTCAAATACAGAGATGAAATTGTTACAGAGGGTTTTTTCACAGGACAGTGGTGATGACTTTTTAAAATAATAGTCTTTTATATGAGAGAGAGAGAGAGAGAAAGAGAGAGAGAGAGAGAGAGAGAGAATATGAGAATGTGTGTGAGATGTAAGTGTAGGAAGAGTCAGAGAACAACTTTCAGGAGTTGGCTGTCTCCTTCCACCTTGTTTATGAAGCAGGGTCTCTCGTTTCTATGGACAGTATACAGTTCAAATGGAGCTGCTCTATAACACAGGGATAATGCCGCTTCTAGGTAACACAAGCTATTAAAAAAGCCTAGTATGGGATACCTTTTTTGAGATGTATAAAACCCCTCAAACATTATATGCTATTGCCGGTCTTCTTTGTTACCTCCCAGAATTGGATGGTAAGGCCCTAAAGACACCACATCCACATCCACAGAAAACAGAAAGAAATCCAGTTGGCACTGACCTCAAAGTCAGTCTCCCTACTGGGAGAGAAAAGTAAACAACAGCTATGAACCTCAAAAGCTACAACTGTCCTGGCAAGATATGACCACTGGTGAAACAGAGGGGTGGAGGTTATAAGAATAACCAATTGAGCCGGGTGGTGGTGGCACACACCTTTAATTCCAGCACTCTGGAGACAGAGCCAGTAGGATCTCTGCGAGTTCAAGGCCATCCTGTTCTACAGAGTGAGGTCCAGGACAGGCACCAAAACTACTAAAAGAAACCCTGTTTCAACAAAACAAAACAAAACAAAAAGAGAATAACCAATTGCACTGGGCAGTGGTGGCACATGCCCTTAATCCCAGCACTCAGGAGGCAGAGGCAGGGGGATCTCTGTGAGTTCGAGGCCATCCTGGTCTACAGAGTGAATTCCAGGACAGGCTCCAAAAGCTACACAGAGAACCCCTGTCTCAGGGGGAAAAAAAAAAAATAACCAATTGCTTTCTGATTCCACTTAAGGGTCACTCCACATGACTTGGCATTCACTGTTAACGGGACCAAAACCCACGGCTGCCTAAGTCATAGACAAGAACCTATTACTCTAACTTTGCTAAATGGACACAGTAATAAACTGCATCCTAAGCTCTTACCTTACACCATAGACTAGTGCATGGTTCAACCCTCATTAGAAAAGCTTCTTTTTGCAGCGGCAGGCGATTAATACAAAGACCCACAACTGGTCAACATGCACAGAATCAAGAACTATGGAGCACTCAACTCTAAAGGGGACACCTATATCCCAGGTCCTGCCCACAAGGTTCAGAGGTCACTGTTGAAAGAGGTGGTGGAAAAGTTGTAGAAACAGAGGTAGTGGACATCTGCAGCAAAACGTAGCTGCCTGGCATGGCAGAGCTGTGGCACACATTAACTCACAGCTGCAGCCACATGCTCAAGACTTGCACAAGAGCAAGCCGGACAAAATTCCCGCATGGAAGGCTCCATGATGTTCCGCTCCTGCTTGAGGAGCTGTTGGCGAATGATGGATACGGGTGGACTGAGAGTTTTCTTCGGGGATGCGATCCTGGAGAGGGCGCCCACGCTCTAGTCGGTGGTCCTACACCCTGCCCGTGCAGGCAGCACTGAGCAGACTCAGTGGGCTAACCTGAGCACATGACATTGGGAGGGAAGTGCTGGGCAGAACCCATGGGTGATGGGTTTGATCAAAACACATATGCATTATGGAATTCTCAAAATTAAATAATAAAAAAAGCAAATACCCTTCGGTCAATACAATTTATTCATTATTTTCACCTTAAAAGCTTCAATTGCTGAACTTAAGGCTATAATGGCATTGTTCCTTATAACAAAGCAAAAACTAAACCAAACCAAACCAAAAAACCAATAAGCCTAATGTCAGAATAAAGAGACAGTCCACAGAAAGGAGGAACCACTCTGGTAGGTCAAGTGTGGTGGCACACGCCTTCAGTCCCAGCACTTGAGAAGCAGAGATAAGTGGATCTTTTGAGTTCAAGGGCAGTCTGGTGAGTTCTAGGCCAGGAACTAGTTCCAGGTCAGGACTATCCAGTGAAACACTGTCTCAAAACCAACCAACCAAACAACAACAAAACACCCATTACACAGAAGAATATTCATATCTAGAATATATAAATAAATTCAAATGATGAAACATCAAGACAAAAATCATCGAATCCATAAATAGGCTATGAAACAGACAATTCAAGAGAAATACAAATGGTCAATAAATACTTTTTTTTGTTAACTGGCTCAATAACCTTTGGCACCAGGGAAATGCAAATTAAAACTGCTTTGAAATTCTACATTACTCCATTTAGAAGAGCTGTCATCAAGGAAACAATTGACCTGGCATGGTGGTGTATGCCTTTAATCCCAGCACTCAGGAGGCAAAGGCAGGCAGATCTCTGAGTTGGAGGTCAGCCTGATCTACAGAGTGAGTTCCAGGACAGCCAGGGGGCTACACAGAGAAACCCTGTTGGGGGCAGGGGGAGGAGAAGAAAAAAAAAAAAAAAGAAGAAAAAGATGAAAAAAAAAAAAAACTGATGTTATACCATCTCATTAATAACTCGAGAAAATATTGCTCTATAATTTGTTGGGAGAAAATAACTCACTCTTCCGAGTTGTTTATAAACATCATTTTCCTTCTTCAAAATGTATCTTTCTTTCCCAAGTTCTTTTTTTTTTCCCCCCCCAGACTTTCTGCCTGGCTGTTAAGTCCTCAAGAAACCCTCTCCTTCCTGGCACTTGCAAAGCGCACCCCCACCCCCCAATCTCTGCATCTTTTCCGCATCAAAATGCAAGTGAAGACCACGGAGCTGAGGAGAACTGCGCCCGGGCATAGCTGATGGAGCCTCCCCACCGATGGCCACCAACATCTTCCTGCAAACCCCATTAAGGACGAAGACCAAGAGCAAGGTCTTCCAGGGTATTAGATGGTGTCTTAGTTGGGATTTCTATCACTGTGAAGAGGCACCATGACCACTGTTGAATTTTAAAAATGGCGAGTGGCGGGTGGGAGCTTCGGAGAGAGATACACCTTGCGGACCAGACCACACTCACATGGAGAGTTTGGCTGGGGAGAAGGGAGAGAAGGAAGCTGAGGCGAGAAGAGGAAGAAGAGGAGAAGAAAAAAAAAGAAACAGGAAAGGGGGAAGAGAGGAGGTACAGACCTCGTGGGGAATAGAGAGGAAGAGGAAGAGAGGAGGAGGGAGGGAGGGAGGGAGGGAGGGAAAGGGGGAAGAGAGAGGTGGGCAGGGCCCACCTCTGGGAGGGGACTTGGCACATGCACAAATGGGCTATGCAGGATGATGTCAAGACCTTGAGCTGGCCAAGGTACTGTCTTACTGGAAAGGTTCCCAAGGGGCCAGACAGGTAATGCTTAAATACTAACAACTACAGCAGCTCTTATAAAGGAAAACATTTAACTGGGCCTGGCTCACAGTTCAGAGGCTTAGTCTACTACTGTCATGGTGGGGAGCATGGTGGCATGCAGGCAGACATGGTGCTGGAGAGGTAGGTACACGGTAGCATGCAAGCAGACATGGTGCTGGAGAGGTACACGGTAGCATGCAGGCAGACATGGTGCTGGAGAGGTAACTGAGAGTTCTACTTCTGGATCAGCAGGCAGCAGGAAGAGAGTACCACGCTGGGCCTAGCTTGAGCATCTGAGACCTCAAATCCCACCCCCCAGTGACACACTTCCTCCAACAACAGCATACCTACTCCAACAAGGCCACGCTTCCTAATAGTGCCACTTCCCATGGGCCTATGGGGGCCATTTTTATTCAAACCTCCACAAATGGGTGGGCCATCCTCCACTGCCAGCCAACACTCTGTTCTGCTCTCATTCCCCCTGAACACCAACTCTTTTCCTTCCTTCCTCCCTCCCTCCCTCCCTCCCTCCCTTCTTCCTTCCTTCCTTCCTTCTTCCTTCCTTCCTTCCTCCCTCCCTCCCTCCCTCCCTTCCTTCTTCCTTCCTTCCTCCCTCCCTCCCTCCCTCCCTCCCTTCCTTCCTTCAGTGCTAAGAACCCAATTAAGAGCACCAGGTTGAGTTACCCAACCTGTGTTTCTCCTGTGTGGAGCCTCAGCCATCTGCCCAGCCTTGGCTCTGCAGTCTAGGCAGCTCAGAGAATCCATCTGGAGTTGTTCTTCAGTCAAGTGCAGGCCAGTCCTGCACGGCCAGTCTTTAGTCCTCACTTTAGATGTCTACAGAGCAGTATTTATTTACAAAAATTAAAGTATGTAAGTATGCAGAGCACAGAGAGGGTCTTGTAGGCGACACAGAACAAAATCTTAAACTTAGGACCCTCCAAAGCTCAGCCCACTCAAAACAGTTCCACTCCTTTGTGCTAAGTCTGGCAGAGATGGAAGACGTTAGGAAAAAGGTCATTAGGACAAAGTGACGATGACAGACAGCAAGTGTCAGAAACGCCAGATGAACTACGGTATATAAATCTCTTTTCGTCGCCCCTCCCAATCTCACCCCCTTCGTCAAAGCGTCGTCCTCTGTCAAATAAAACATGAAACAGCACAGGAAGTGGAGTCTCTTCAAAAACCACAAGCCCCAAGGGCCTGCACTTCCTAATCGTAGGAGACACTACATCAGATAAAAAGCCTTCCAGTCACCAAGAGGCAGCCAAGCCCTGGCACTGTGGAGAGACGTTTCACTGGAAGTCGTCAACAGGGAGGCACAGTAACTAGGGAGACAGAAGGCTTCAAAGACATCTCAGCAAGGGGTAGAAACAAAGCCAGGGCTACGCCGTGGTGCCGGTTTTGGTGTAGGCAGCAAGTACTCAATAAAAAGCTAGCTACCAGGGAACCTAGAGGCGGAGGGCTCATGGGAAAAGAACTGCCTGATGGCCACACTTGCAGGCACGCTGCAGAGTCCCCTGAAGAGGGAAGAGCACTTGATTTTTATTCCTATATCTACAATAGGGCTCTGAATCAGGACTCCTACAGACACCAAAATCCCTAGCTACTATAGTCCTTTACATCCAACAGCATAGCATGTACACATAGCCCATGCATAGCCATGTCTACTTTAAGTCACCTGAAGACTTACCTAAGCCAATACAATGTAAACACGTATATATAATATGCTGGAGTCAGGGCACAATGACAATGAAAATACATGCTTGGCAAACACACAGTTTTTCTTCTAGTATTTTTGACGTGGTTGGTTGAATCTGCAGACGCCTGGCCCATGCATATAGAGAACCAATCAGTTTTCCTTCCTACCATAAATCATCACAGAGACCGTTCAAACCATAGTCCAGGTTATTGTTTCTGGTGCTGACAACAGTCTCCAGATTTTCAGCCATGCCTGAATTCTCTTGGGGCTGCTTTTGAGCCACTCAAGACGATTCAGCATGACCCCAATCTATCTACCTAAAAACCACACTCATGTTAGTCCCCGTGGTGGTTTAAACGTAAACGGCCCCCAAAGCTTGTGTCTTAATGCTTAGTTCCCAGTCAGTGAACTGTTTGAGAAGGATTAGGAGGTGTGGCCTTGTTGGAGGAAGTGTGACACTGGGAGTAGGCTTTGGGGTTTCAAAAGCTCATGCCAGGCCCTGTCTCTCTCCTTCTGCGTGTGGATTAGGAGTGTAAAGCTATACTGCTCCAGCACCATGCCGGTCTGTTTCCCACCATGATATTCACGGGCTAGTTCCTAAAACTGTAAGCAAGGCCCCCAGTTAACTGCTTCCTTTCATGAATTGTCTTGGTCACAGTGTCTCTTCACAATAATAGAACAGTAATGAAACAGCATCTGTCATGTTTTCTGGATTTGACTGATTGATTGATTGATGATTGGTTTTTCGAGACAGGGTTTCTCTGTGTAGTTTTGGTACCTGTCCTGGAGCGTAGACTATGCTGGCCTCAAACTCACAGAGATCTGCCTGGCTCTGCCTCCGAGTGCTGGGATTGAAGGCGTGTGCCACCACCGCCTAGCTTTGGATTCTTCTTTCAGCTTCTCTTCTGGTCCTCTCCTCTGTGCTCTGCTCAGACAGCTAGGAAGCACACTTTAGAGACAGATCCTGGCCTAAGAGATCTTATTCTAGTAGAACAGAATCCAAAATTCTACAGCGTGAACTTGCTAGGGAAATCTGAAAGTCAAGGACAACCACATCTGTAGCAGGTTAGCACAGTGGGGTTGAAGGGCATTCAAAGGTCTGGTACAGCCAGACCTTCAGACCAAGGTATCCCCGATATAGACCGTGTTAGTTTCCTGATGTTGAGATAAACTATCTGAAGCCAGGTAACTTTGGATCGGAAGTTTCAGTCCGTGGCTACCTGGCCCTGTTGTCTTTGGGCCTGTGACAGAGTAGAAAACCATGGTGGAAAACATGAGACAGGGGAATCTATGTAGCTGAGGGTGTCTGTTTAGAAAGGGAGATAGGGGAAGGGACTATGATCCAAGACACCTTTAAGGGGAAGACTCTCAATGACGTCACTTCCTTTCAGTAAGCCCCGCCTCCTGTTTCCTCCATATCCCACCAGCCATAGCTAGACAACCAAGCTTTCAACACAAGACTTGCCAGAATCGAATTCTACCATCAGAAAAACACAAAGACCCTAAGACTCGATGACATGAATGCTGTGAAACTGACAAGAAGCGGAAGCTTTAAAAACACCAAGAGAAACGGGCCTAGTGCCTAATCCAAACAGTAACACAGAGAGAAGAAAGAGCAAAGAACAAGGTCAACAAGGTCAACAAGGCCTCTCTGTCTAGAAAAATTATCTTCAGATTCTCGGGTGTAGAACATACATAGCTAAAAGTGCAACCTTAAATGGGGGCGAGGGGAGCACATACATATGGAGCTGCCTTTCCCAAACACACTAAAACTCAAAAACGTCAGTTAATAAGGATGGGAACATCTCACTTGGTGAACAGCTATGAACAAAATCCTGGAGGCAGGTCTGTCCACTTCCTACTCCTACCCCCCAAAACAAGGCTCTCTATCACTGGTAGGGGAGGATGGCTGTCCTGGAGGGGACTTGAAACTTCTGACGAGTGTGTGCAAGCACCTGGCAGGTGCTTGGGTAGATATCACCCACAGCCAGCAAGGTTCAAAGTTACATCAAGGACAGCTGCCCAGGTCTCCTCCCATGAGGTAGAACTGGCACTTCAACTCTGTGGCTCTCAATGTCACGCATGGAACAAAATAGTACTTGAAAAGTGACATTCAACTGTGGTTCATGTCGCCAGCCGAAGGCCTCTGATCTAAAGTTCTATCTTGTTCCGAAAGACATCTGCATCTGAATGCTGCTGTGGTCACCACAGGCGTCACTCCTTCTCTAGCCAATCTAGTAATCTTAGATGGACTGCTAGGGACATAGTCCCTGTCTCTAGTAGTCCTGGAAGGTCAGTCAGGAGCAGTCACCAGGCACTCTGTGACTATCCAAGGCAAGGCAGGAGGAGCTCGCAGTGATGAGTTCTTGGAGGCTTAGTTCCTGGAGGCTTATGCTCAGTTCCCTTCTGCTCTGGTCATGAGTGATCTAGAAGTCATGGAGTGTGCTTATGAAACTTAAACTGGAAATCGGAAACATCTTATTTTGTACAATAAACAAATTATTCAAGATACATCTAAAACCTTGCCCCAAAGGTCTAGAACTAACAGTGCTTCTTCAATGAGCTGACTGAGTTAAATTGATGTTCTCTTTGTGCAGCAATATAATTAATGTTTGTTTGAATCACAACAGCCCGAGGAGCCAAGGAAAGCACTGGCTATAAGAAGTAAGTGGGAAATAAGTATGTGAACTATCAAACCATCTGTCACTATTCTTACCTAACTTTACAGAAAGGGAAAATCTATTTGCCAACGTACGGTCTAGACTCTTGTCTACAGAGAGATGCCGTTTCCACATCACTGGGTTATCATCCTGACTGAAATAGGAGGTGGTTTAGAACCAAATACACAGAATGCTGGGTAATCAATCCACTGTACTCTGGTGAAACCACACTGTGCCAATACTGTGATCCAGATGCATTCTGAAAGAGGACACGACAAACTGGTTATCAGGCTCGAGAACAGTGGTTCTCAGCCTGTGGGTCACAACCCCTTTGGGGGATCGAATGACCCTTTCACAGGGGTTGCCTGAGACCTACAGAAAACACCAATATTTACATCACGATTCATAACAGTAGCAAAATTACAGTTATGAAGTGGCAACAAAAAAAATTTTATGGTTGGGGAATCACTACAACATGAGGAACTGTATTAAAGTCGCAGCATTAGGAAGGTTGAGAACCACTGCTCTAGAAAGGTCCAACTGGGTGGTAAAAAATAAAAGAATTCAGATACAGCCAAGCATAGTGGTCCATGTTTATAACCCCAGTATTTAGGAGACAGAGGCAGGATTACAAGATGGAAGCTAGCCTGTCTCAATGAATGAATGTTCAAGCAATCAATCATACACAGCCTATTATGAAAAACTGGGCAGCCAAGTGACTATACACACCCTAGAAGGGGCCTGAGAGAGAGGACTGCCATGATCTGAACATGAACTGAAAGTTTTACAGGCGAGAGCCAATTTATTCTGAGGCACACGGAGGTTAGACCCAGGATAAATAAATAGAAATCCCGAGGAAATGGACTAGAAGCCAAATGGAAAAATACCTTGTTGGTACCAATGAAGTGTAAGCAAGAAGCCCACTTGGAAGAAAGCCAGCTGGAGAAGAGTCTCTGATAAAGGGCTTCCTTGTCCATGTGAGAGCTCTGTAGAGATTTTGCTGAAATGGAACCCAGCTGAAGCTGCAGTGGAGGAAAATGGGGCTGCTTCTCAAGTTTGCATTTCCTCTGCTCCCATGGCTGGAACACACATGCATCTCCACAGCACCCGATGGTGCCAGCTCTTCGCTGCTGTCCAGATTCAGGACTGTGACTGCCTCCAAAACCTTCGGGCCACCCGTAGGCAGCGCTGAGGTCTATTTGGGCTGCAGCCTTGGGATACGTACGTACTCACTCCTCACCGGATAATTTCAAGTTTACCTTAGAGGATGCAACTCGAGATCTACTGTGGTTTGAGGAATTCACAAAAGCCATTTCGCCATCGGAGTCCCCAAAGCAAAGCTCCAGAAGTTCCTCGGTACTGACCTCGGAAGCCCTTCCCAGGTGAGCATCCCACCACCCCCGAGTTACCCTGAGCCATGTGGCTCCCTATCCACTACAGAGCTGGATGATCAGGACAGGTAGGAGGCAGCTGCCAGCACTTCAGTCGGCCCCAACTGTGGAACTAACTGCCTGGGGCTTGGATCTGTTATCTCCAACTACAAGCGCCTTTACGACAATGGCGTCCTGTCCATTTCACAGTGATGGCCTAACACAACCAGCTACATCTGGACTACTAACTTGAAATGAGAGGGCACGAAGTTTCCATGAACTAACAGGATGGAATTTCCCATTTCCCCCTTAACAAAAAGCTCCCCTGTGCCTCATGAAATGGAATGGGAAGTGACCTCTAGGGAGTGAAGTCCTGAGTGAGCATGTGCTGTTGACATGGGCATGGCCAGGTGAAGTTCAGAGGCAAAGCCTCTTTCTGGTCGGAGTGCAAATGTTGACAGTGTTTACAGAAAATACCCACCACAGCTTCCCTGCCCCACATTTACAGCCCGAAGACAGCTCCCCTAAGAGACTGCGCCTACCAAGATCAGCTAACTGTCTCCTTGATCAGCTGTATTTAATACTCATGAATCCTTCTATATCTTCATATAATAACCCCGCTTTCCCGTTCAGCTGTACGAAATAACCCCACCTCTCTATTCTACTACATATATTAAACACACCGAGCATCCAGGATACTGTGGTTTCTCCATCAAGAGAGCCCAGTCCACTCCATCCCTGTACATGTGTCTGTCCTTTGTTCGTTCCCTCATGGGCCCTAGTCCCCAGACCCAAGCTGTGCAAGGACTTGGTAGAGACCCTAAGTTAAAAACCTGAGTTCATTTTTCTTTTAATGTGAAAAATAATAAACTTGAGGGTTAGGGTCACATACCTGCATTCCACCATGACCTACACAAAAGCCACTGAAGGCAGGTTAGATGCACACTGGAGTTCAAACTTCTCACTCACCACAACAAAGAAGGAAATAATTAGTTCCAAGATTTAGAGTCTTCACAAACACACACACACACACACACACACACACACACACACACACACACACACAAATGAATAAATAAATAAAACTTGAACACAGCTTCCTCTTTCCAGCTAGGACCTGGTTATGAGGCCCCACTGTATGTGACTGTCTCAGAGTTTGAATACATAGAGAGGAACAAAGTCAGCCCTCATGAACTGGAGTGTCCGTCAGTCTTCTGCCCCAGCACAAAGGTCTCCCAGAGGTGATGTGACAGACACACATGCACAGAACCCAAAACGGAAACCCTATTTCCCATCCCCTCCAGGTCAAGGGCCAAGGGAATGGGTGGAGGGAACAAGCGCCCGGGCAGCAAAGGGGCCTGCGGGACTCAGCGGAGTCAAGCAGCAGAATGCAGAGTATTCCACATGCAGGCCCAACGCCTTCACTCTCTGTGGCCTATGCTACCAGCTCAGGAGCGCCAGGCCAGGCCAGGGCCAAAGTGACACCTCACTCCACCCACGTAAGAGCAACAAACACTACTGGCTCAAGAGACGTCCACATCACCTCTATGTTTTTGGGGTCCTCCACTTTCTTCCCACCTCTGCTAACCCTCAACTCCACTCTCTGCCCCCAGCCTTCCCCTCACTGGCCCTTCAATGGGCACAGGCTTCCACCTCAACCAAAAGAAGCAAATCTTTGAACGAACCTGATGCTGGTCTCAAGCACTGACCTGTTTCTCTTTCATGTCGGGCCAGCTCTCTCCATTTCCTCTCTTAGTGCTCCCACCTCCTGGAAAAATGCTCCTCTGAAGACAGTCTCTCAAAAGGTTAGCAGTAAGGGTTCAGCAGCCCAATCCCTGGCCTTTTTCCAGCCCTCCTCCTGCATGAGACCAGCCTTCCCAGACCCCTGACTCTCCTCCTCTGCCTTTTGTCAAAGGCTCCTCCCTGTTTCGGGGTTCCTCACCCTGGCCTGCCCTCACCAGGCCTGGCACCTTTCTCCTTTGTCCCTTGAAAGATGTTGGTTCTCTCTGAACTCTAGCCTAGGACTGTAATGGTTGGTCTGGAAACTGCTAGGGCATTTCCACATGTGCGCTTCTTCTGCTGCAAACTGGAGATCCTCAGTGGCTCTCACATCACACAGCTGCTGAGAACCACCCCAAGTTCATTCATGAACATTGCAGGAACTCCCTGAATGTCCCCCCTTCTTCGCCTATGCTTTGTTGGCGATTCCCACTCAGATATTGGAAGACTGTTCACACTCAGCAGCTGTCCCTTGATATCCTATCCACAGGGACTGGTTCCAGGGCTTTCCCTCCTCACCACAAACACCAAGCTAGCCAGTGCTCAGGCCCCTTGTATAAAATGGTATTTTAAGTAGTACATGCAAGTAACCTCCACACATCCTTCCACGACTTTTTTTTTTTAAAGATTTATTTATTATGTATACAGTATTCTGCCTGCATGTACACCTGCAGGACAGAAGGGGGCACCAGATCTCATTACAAGTGGTTGTGAGCCACCATGTGGTTGCTGGGAACTGAACTCAGGACCTCTGGAAGAGCAGTCGGTGCTCTTAACCTCTGAGCCATCTCTCCAGCCCCCCTTCCACGACTTTTTATGTGCGTAGTGCTGGAGATGGCGCCCCGGGCTTCCCGCCTGCTAAGAAGGCACTCCACCACCAAGTTACAACTCCATCGCCCCCACCCCATACTTAAAATCATCTCGAGATGACTCACATTGTCTAAAAGAAATGCAAATGCTTTGTACACAGTTACTATACTGTACTGTTCAGAGAACAGGTGGGAAAGTCTGTGTACACGTTCAATACAGACGTGAACATTTGGGGGATATTTTCAGTCCATGGTTGGCTGCCTCCACAGATGCGAAGCTCACAGCCACAGAGGGCTGACTGCCTATCATTACAATTAATTAACTGATGCCATTTAATATGGGATCGTTCTGATGCTGCTTAAGCTTTTTACTTTAAGAATTATTGGCCGGGCGGTGGTGGTGCACGCCTTTAATCCCAGCACTCGGGAGGCAGAGCCAGGCGGATCTCTGTGAGTTCGAGGCCAGCCTGGGCTACCAAGTGAGTTCCAGGAAAGGCGCAAAACTACACAGAGAAACCCTGCCTCCAAAAACCGGAAAAAAAAAAAAAAAAAAAAAAAAGAATTATTTGCCAAGTAACTTTTAATGGAAGTGTCCTCACACACCCCCTCCACTGTCTGGTCCCCATGTCTGAAAGGGGGAACAGTAAAACAGGGATTACAGATGTTGGTGACTTAACATAGAATTATAAAGAGCTAACACATGTGGCTTGAGCCTCAGCAGGGCCACTTACATAGTTTTGTTGTTTGGTTTTTCGCTTGTCTGGCTGTTATGTCTTTTGAGACATGGATGGTCCAAGTGTGAATGTATGTGTACGTGTGTGCACCTGTGGACGCACGGAGACCAGAAAAAAGGTCCACTGGTGTCCTCTTCTCTCACCCCCACCGATGCATCTGAGACAGGGTCTCTCCCTGAACCTGGGGCTCATGTTTTCTCATACAGGCTGGAAGCCAGCAAGCCCCAAAGATCTTCCTGTCTCATCCTCCTCAGAGCTGGGGTTACAGGCATGGACTGCTGCATGGGAACTAAGATCTGAACTCCAATTCTTATGATCGTAGAGCAAGCACTCTTAACTGATGGGCCATCTCTCCGGGCCCTGCTGTCTGATTTTTTGAGGCAGGGTCTCATGTAGCCCAGAGTTCCAGACTGGCCTTGGAACTTATTATGTAGCTGTAGATAGCCATATATTCCTGATCCTTCTTTCTCTATCTTCCAAGTACTGGCTTTCAGTTGATTTAAAAAAAAAAAAAAAATTAAAGTGATCTTCTTCCTATTTTATACCACTGGCTAGGAGTATAAACTGATTTTTCAAAATGAACAACTGCTAAATACTTAATATACACTTAAGTACTGGGTCCAGAGCTATGCACTTTCCCACACGAGCATCTGTAAGGAAAGTTTCCCAGTACGGAAGTAGTGAGCAAATCATGGAAATCCATACAACAGACTACAGTTCGGTTTGTGGAACATCTGAGTGACACTCGGGGTGACTGGAGCCGTGGCGATGAGGGGGAGGGATACAGGGTTCTTTCAGTGCAGCGCCCTTACATTTTGGCACTGTTCCCACTCTTCACAATTATTTCATTCACCAAACAGAGATTAAAGAGTTGGAGAGGTTCTCATGAGCAAGGAAGCAAGCAGAGATGGCCTATCCAAAGACTGAGTACCAAGCAGAAATCTAGACCCAGGTCTGCCCAGAGTCTACGCCTTTTCTACCTCCTCTCCCCTACTCTCTCCAGCTCATAGCTCATCTCAAAGTAGCAAAAGAGGGTGGAGTATGCCTGGACTCCCAAGCCAGTGAGGAGAGCTGAGCAAAGAGGACTGCTTGGGTCCAGGAGTTAAGAGACTCCTCCACCATCCCTGTCCCCCGAGCCACTTTATCACACGATACACTAGAGCCTGCTGCCAGCTAAAGAGCTCTGCTTCCAATAGCCAGAGGACTCTGCGGTCTCAGGGGGCAGTGCCAGCCTGGTTCAAAAGTTCATAAGAAGATATCTGGCAAAGAGATCTCAGACGGAAAACTATTCTACTGGCCTCTCTGGAAAGGAGCCTCTCGCCGCGGGTGTTTTGGAAGGTACCAGAAAATCAACTGCAGGAAAATATCAAAAACCGAATCGCTGGCCACTAAGAAGAAAGAGAAAGGATAAAGAGATCGAGCCAAGAGGGGAAGAAAACTAGAAATGAAAAACGGAACTGGCAAGTTAAATGTCTAAGTGTATCTGGCCAGGGGGAGGGTCATGAGGGTTCCTAATACACAGCATCCAGGTTCTCTGCAGAAACCTGAAGCAAATGCCCAGGCTCAGAAGAGCCCGAGGGATGCCGTTTTGCTGCTAATGGCCATGGACTCCAACAAGCTCCCAGGAGGAGGTTCATGTACATACAGTTTCTATGGAAAGTATAACGTGACTACTGTTGCTTTTCTTTTAGGGGAATGTGTATATATGTGTAGAACACAGGGGACAACTTGGGGTGCCATTCTTCAAGCACCATCTAGCCCCTCCACCCCGGAGACAGTCTCTTACTGCCCTGGGACTTGCTGAGTAGGCAAGGCTTCTTGGCTGGAGAGCTCCAGGGATCTATCCGCCTCAGTGCTGAGATTACAAGCACAAGCACATGCTGCCATACCCAGGTGTTTCTTTTCTCCCCCATGGCTTCTTGGGAATCAAATTCAGGTCTTCAGGGCAGGCATTTTACTGACCAAATTATTTCCCCACCCCACCCCCAATCCACCCCACCCCTTTTTTTTTTTTTTTTTTGGTTTTTCGAGACAGGGTTTCTCTGTGTAGCTTTGCGCCTTTCCTGGAACTCACTCTGTACACCAGGCTGGCCTCGAACTCACAAAGATCCGCCTGGCTCTGCCTCCCGAGTGCTGGGATTAAAGGCGGTGTGCGCCACCACCGCCCGGCTTCCCCACCCCCTTTATAGGACAACTTCTCTCATGTGGCTCAAGCTGTCCTCAAACTAACCATCCAGCCAAGGATGGCTTTGAACTCTTGATCTTCCTGCCTGCACCTCCCAAGTGCTAGGATTACAGGCTCCTGTGACCACGCTGGGTTTACACAGTGCTGTGATCGAACCCGGGGCTTTGTATACGCTAGGGCAAGCAGCCGAGCAGCTGAGCTACAGCCCCTGGCTTGCTGCTGCCTTTAAAATAGAATCAGATGTTGGAATTAACCAACAGTAAGAAAGAGAGACGTGCTACACATGGTATTAATTATTTTCTCTCAGATTTCCTCCCACATGAAGCAAAAAAGAGGGAGAAAAGTACAACAATGAAGCTCGTACCCTACCCATTGGCTGAGCCTGTAAGTAGCAAGGGGCTAGGATTAAAAAGAAGAGACAGACCTGAGAGGAAGAGGGGGGGAAAAGGGGTCTCTTTGCTGCATCCTCGCTCCTGGTTCTCTGGCTTTGCCAGTGCAGATGCCCCGCCCAAGGGGCACACCCATTCCCTCTAGCTTCCCAGTTCCTGCTCAGAAGGCAGATACACAGAGGAGTCCTCCCTTTACCTCACAGGAGAAACTAGGCCAGAAAAGAACAGAACTTCAGGGGGCGTGGGGGAGAAAGAGGCATCACCCAGGATGCTATGGGAGTTCTGGACAACAATCCAGACACCAACACACTCCTGATGAAAAAGGGAAACAGAGTAGGGATGCTCGGTGTCCTGGTCCCCTTCCTATCAGAAGCCTCAGACACAGACGAAACCTCAGCTTTTAGAGTATCAACACCTACAAGACAAATACAGCTCAGAAGCCAGCAGCAAAATGCTTACATCATCTGTACTGAGTGCGCTTTGGGCTAATCCCGAACACTTGACATGAACGATCTCCGTCAGATTTCTCTAACAACCTTGTAAAGCTGACTGTTACATCTTCACCGCGCAGGTGAGATGTAAACAGGTTAAGTCACTTGCCCAAAGTCCACAGTGAATCTCAAAGAAACTGGGTTCAAATCCAGGTTGCCCATTCTCCACTGACAGGAACCAGAGATGGTGCTACCAGGAGAGGAGACCTTTCTGTGCTCAGAAATGTGTGTTTATAAAACTTGCAAAATATGTTTTTATTACTTACCATAAAGAGTAGGCATGCTAATGCACACCACCTTTTCCAGAAATGCTTAACAAAAATGGAGGACGCAAAAAGACAGGCATTAAAAGTTAAGATTCCATGTGAGGCTGAATCTAGATAGAGCCAGAGAACCAATGCACACAGTATATGGCCAAAGCCAAGAAGAACACAGGACCTGCTCCCACACTGAGGACAAGCTTCATACAACCACCATCTCATCATGAGAAGGAAGTTAATTAAGATGGCCACAACAGCCGGGCAGTGGCGGCACAAGCTTTCAATCCCAGCACTCGGGAGGCAGAGGCAGGCGGATCTCTGTGAGTTCGAGGCTAGCCTGGTCTACAGAGCGAGTTTCAGGACATCCAGGGTTACACACAGAAACCTTGTCTTGAACCCCCGCCCCGCAAAAAATGGCTGCAATGATAGTGAAAGAAGCCAAAATAAAACCATATAAGTGTGCTTTAAATGAGAAAAATATAGTCACAAATAATAGTAACCATCTTAGCCACGATATATACAGTGAATGGAGTGCAGAGGAAAAAAACGCATTAAACCACATGCAGTCAAAACACTCATTCACATAAAAGAGGGGAAAAAACCCCTCATTAATCCTCCTGTCCTAATTCAGAAGGGAAACAGTCATAAGAGAGCACACACACACACACACACACACACACACACACACACACACACACCCCTCTAGTTACTGGAAGTACTGACAATGTTTTCACTGTTCAGCCTGTTTCTGAAATCTAAAACTGTAGGCTAACAATATAACGTTCTCAGACTGTGGAAGGCTACAGGCCACACAGGCCAGTAAGCATGATAAGGAAGTGTTCCAGAGTGGGTGTGGCCCCTCTCCTCATCCTTTCCAAGTGCATCTTTATGATGTGGTCAAGATGAGGGGATGGGGTAAAGAAAAGAAAGGTGAGCGGGCAGACAAACCTCAATCATTAGTCCCTTCCAGCAGCAAAGACCCTAATCTGGCTGGACAGCCACCCTGTCCCACTTCTGGGAGGCTAGCATCAGAGTAGCCTTTTCAGAGGGATCTCTACATTTCTCTCTAACTGGGAGTCCAAGAATGTTTTCCCAAATCAGCAATGAGATGGAATTATTTTAGTGGTTAAGTTTTCAAGGTAATATTAAGACACAGAACAAGTTACTTTACAAAACAACCACACATGGCTGGTGTTAGGACACATTTCTTTATGAAGACCCAACACTAGAGAGGCAGAAGCAGGTGGATCTTTTGAGAGTTCGAGGCCATCCTAGTCTACACAGTCAGTTTGAGGGCTACAGTCAGACCCTCAAACCACAACTAAACAAAACCATCTAAGCACTTTTAAAACATCAGACCTGAGAAACGGAATTCTCTTACGGGGTGTGTGTGTGTGTGTCCACTTAGCAGATTGATTTCCAGCTGTTGAGACAGCAAAATCTATTCCTGATGGACGAACTCATTAAATCGATAAATATTTACTACAACTTGCAAGATATGTTTCCATTTCTTATAATGAAGATTGTATTAGTTACACAGCAACTCTTATATTATGCTCCAAACCACAGCCTAATACAGACCTTGAACTGCATCCCAGAGTAAGACCTGGATCTTTATCTCTGATGAGCAGAGACAGACAATATCAAATTTTTAATGAGAAATCGTTTAACCTCAGTACTTTAAAAAAAAGATAAACCCTGCTACACGTTTTTTGCAGTGATTCTGGTGTGCTACCTTAAGAGATTTCATTATTTTTATTTATTTATCTATTTATTTTGGAGACAGGATCTCACTACATAGCCATGGCTAGCCACAAACTCACAGAAATCCACCTGCCTCTACCTTCCCAGTGCTGGGATTAAAGAGTGCACCATCAAGCCTGGCTTCAGTGATAATTTATGCTGGAGTCACCTGGGAAGTACCCTGATCCAGGCCACCCTGAAAAGCAGTTGTTTGTTCCAAACGCATGAGACAGACAGCTGCAAGCAAGGATGTCATGGGTCCTGGTCCTCATTTTAGCATAGGATGGTTTAATTTACTGTTAAGTGATTTAAAATTTTAGTACTGTCTTCCAATGTGGCTCTTAGATGTTTGGGAATACTACTGGGTGACCAAAAAGATTCTCCAAGAAACCAGTTTGTTCAAACCAGACTTTGCTATGGGAACAGAAGGCTGTAAGAACACACATTCCAATCACACGTTCCAATCTCATTCTTAACACTCAGCCTCCACCAAGAAAACACTGTTGTAAAACCACTGGGGGGTGGTGAGGGCACCAACCCTTTGCACTCCTGTTCATTTCTATGAGGTCCCTGCAACACCCATCCCAAGCCAGATTTTACTAGCTCCAACCTTTAGACCCAACTCTCAGGCAATGTTGCCCTTCCTTAGATGATCTGTTGGTTTTGTTACATTTTTGTTTTCTTTTTCTTCTTTTAGTTCCCACAGAGCCTGTTCAACCTGTACAACCCACAGGACGTTATCAATTACGGTAAGTTCCATCTTCCCTCAAGGGTCTAATACCGACTCTACTTCTTCCCCGGCCCATTGGGATTTTATGCCGATCACAGTTACTGGTCCTTTTGTTGTTTCTGTCTTTTATTGTCATTTAAAGACAGGCCAGAAATGGTGGGTGCAAGTCTGTAATCCCAGCACTCAACTGGGAGGTGGAAGCAGGAATAAGGAGTTCAAGATCGTTCTTGGCTACATAGTGAACTCAAGATCAGCCTCAACTCCACAAGAGCCTGTGTCAAAAAAAAAGCAGAAACATTTGATCCACAATGCAGACTGAAGGGAATCTTTTTCTTTTTTTTAATCCTGGTTTCCACATTTTCTTGTCCTCTTTTTTTTTTTTTTTTAAAGAAGTTTGTGTGTGCTGTTCTATATTGCCATCTCACCAACTAAATGTTTAATTTCAAAGATGTTGCCCTGGAATTTTACTGATTCAAAGTATTTAAGATCAAAGATGCCGTCAATTCACTGGTGGGGGGCTTTGACCACTGAGTAGAGCTCAAATGCTTTGTGATACAAAGTGAATCCTTAAAAGAGCAGAACAGACAACTGCAAGAAATAAAATAGACATAAATCCTAAATCAGACAGATGTCAAAGGACCTGCCCACATCATCCAAAGCAGGAACTAGCCAAGGCGGCAGGACCTAGAATTTACAGCTGCTGGACTCAAACTCCACTCCATAATACCTACCAAGACATTAAATGATATTTTAAGAAAGGAAATTCTGGGGAACTGCAGCTACAGCTAAATGCTTAAGAGTAGTGGTTGCTCTCACAGAGAATCTGGGTTCGAACCCCAGGACCCACTTGGTAGCTCACAATCATCTGTAACTCCAGTTCCAGGGGATCCAAACCCCTCCTCTGGCCTCCAGAGGCACTGTAGGTACAAGGTGCACAGGCATACATGCAGAGAAAACACCCACACACACAGTAATAACAAAATTCTGGTATTTGATCAACACATACATTATACAATACCTGAGGGGAAAAAAGGAGTGAATGAAAAGTTGCAGTGTGAAGTTCATGTTTCCCTATGTCCACTCATTATCCAACAGTCCTACACTTTTAGTCAAAAATCAACACCTCATTCAAGCATGTAGATTTGGTTACTAAGCCCAGAACAGATGATGAGTACCAGGACAGGAATAATTACAATGTCAAGTAGTAACAGGTGGATGACTAAAATAGCGGTGGTGGTGGGGGGCAGACAACAGTGTCCTGTGGATGAACACGTCTAAGTACTTAACTAAACTAAGACACCAATTGTTGAAATTCTTAGAATACTCCAAGTTTCTTCCATGACCCTGGGCCAAACACACCCTTCTGGAGCCCAGCATCCTAACCAGAAAATGATGCTGGAATCCCAGTATTCCAGTGATCCTCCCCACCTCACAGGGCACCTCTTCTGCTGAGATCAAAAGGATTTTTATAAAAGGGTCCTGTGTGACAGCCCCGCATAAATAAAGGCGTTATTTTTTTTTAAATGGACTTGGTGTTTAATTTCCAAAGGTTCTTAAAAAAAAAAAAAAAACAAAACTGAGGATTTACTGTTTCCAACACTTGCAGTAATAGTGATCCGGCCCGAGTCTCTGCATTTCCTGGGGTTATTGGCTCAATTAGAAAGACATGGGGAGAAGCTATTATGCCAGTCAGCAGAAAGAAGACCAGCTTGGAAACTAAGAACCAGGAAAAGTCAAGCCACTTGAAGGGCTGCCAAAGTCACCAGCACCTCATTTACAATGCAAAGGTAAAGAAACGCAGAGGGCGCCAGAATCCCAGAGGGAATTACTATTCGTGCGCCGCCAAGCCGCGCCAGGGCACAAACCACCCAGTTCTCACCCGCCAACGCCCTCGGCTCCCAAAAGCTAGGGCTATAAACTTGGAAGGACCGCTATTTTACAACGAAGTTTTCAGTCGGTGAGTGCTGCACTCCAAACAAACTTTTCTGCCTCTGCGGGAACACTTTAATTCAGACCAAACATTTGAAAAGGTTAAACCCTGAAGATTTCAATTTTAGAACACGGGCGAAAATTAACCCCTTGCTTCAAAGACTGTTCAGAATTCATCTTCGAGATGAAATGCAAAGGGGTGCGCCAGCTACAAGAGCAGGAGAGAATAAACCGCACTCTCGCTAGCGTCTGACAACGGTGCGCTTCATTACTTCCACGGGATTCCCTTCACACCGCACACACCCGCAGCTCTGGGGTGTTAACAGCCCTGACAACGCCACTGTATTCTACCAGGGGTGGGACAGCGCGGTGACAATCCTGACATGCTTTGGCTCCCGGGAGGTTAATGAGAATTAAACCACAGCAGCCCTCCTTTGTGGCGCTTTGGCCGGAACAGCAAAAAGGAGACAATGAGCGGTCTGTGCGCAGTTCCACGCGGATTGGCTGGTGCCCCCCCCCCCCCGAAACCCCTGATGTCATGGACTTGGAATGCAAGCAGGGAGGAAGGAAGGAGAGGATTTGGGGAGGGGGACGCCTCTCATCTCTTTCCCAGGCCAAAAGTCCGAAAGATAAACCCCGATGCATTCTTGAGATGAGTACTCGGCAAAACAGCGTCGCCAGATTCCAATCACTCCAAAAAATACAACCCGCCACAGGAAACAAACCCCGAACAAAAGCGACCCTGCCGAGATATCGTGACAATTCAACGCGCTGCAAACTTCTCAGGATTGCATTTCTAACTCTCCCATCTACAGCTGAATCGGCTCGCAGGCGGCGCGTTCAGGCTTTGTCTGGGTTTCCCGCACCAGCCGCAATTACACCAAGGCACCACCGACGGGCTCCCTTTCCGCCCGCGGGTCCCAGGGGTCGGCGGGACACTCAGCGTCCCCTCCCTTGGAGAAGGAGAGGAACAATGAGGGGCCCGGTTTGGCCACGTAGCCGCCCAACTTCGTTTGTGGGAGGAGGGGGCCAGGATGGGAGGAGATGCAGGGTCCCACGGCAGCCCCGACCCAGGCGGATGGCGGGGGCGGCAACTCCCGGAGTCCCAGCCGCGAGGCAAGGCCCCGCCTAAGGGCCAAAGACCACTCTGGAGCGCCCTCTTCCCGGAGGGGAGCATCCTACAGCCTTCGAGCGGGCCCCGCGGCGCTGCGGGACTCCAGGCGTCCGGGAACCCACCGCCCGCCAGGGCCGCGGCGCGGGAACAAAGCCAGGGCCAGCGCGTGCGAGCCGGCTCCGGGAGCTGCGGAGCGCGCACCTCTCCGGCAGCCTCGACGTCTCTCCGCGGCGGCTTGCAGCCCTCCCCTCCCCGCGGCAGACCCCAGACCGCCCGCTCGCGCGCGCGTACCTTGTTCTTGACCTCGGCGGAGAGCCCGTAGGAAGGGCCCTTGTTGAAGTGGGTCATGGCGGTTCCGACGATGCGAAGGGGCTGCTGCGCTCGGGCTCGGGGGTGGGGGTGATCTGTGGCCCTCGGGGTGTCCCTACTCCTAGCCCCAGCGGCGGCCGCACGGGAGATGCTCGAGCTCGCTCCTCTGCGCGGCGCGAGAGAATCCGGAGCGCGGCTGGGGGACGTGGACGGTGCTTCGAGGGTCGGGTCGGACTCGGGTCCCGCCGAGACTCAGGGTCACTCTGGAGTGGGGCTGGCTGCCCGGCTGGCTGCCCGCTCCGCGGTTCCGCACGCTCTGCCCCCAGCCTGGTCCCCCCAGACCTCCGGGGATTGGCCGGCGAGCCCGACCAATGGAGCGCCGCCTCCTCCCCCTCGCCTGCTCCGGGGCTCCGCGGCCAATGGCAGCACGGCGGGCGCGGCGCTCCCTCCCGCGGGTCCCAGCCCCCGGCCCCGCCCTCACGCCACCGAGGACCTCAGCGCCCCTCCTCCCGGTTTGGTCAGCCGGCTGTGGCCGCCCCGCCCCGGCGCCTGGGGGCTTCCCAGCCGCCGCGGTTGTCATCAACTCCCAGGCATCCGTGGCGCTCCGACGGTGGAGGGGACAGGAAGCTCCCCGAGCTGGCCCGTCGCTGACCCGCCACTCCTCCCGGACCACAGCGCGCCCAGATGCTGCGCTGGAAACCCTGGGAGCAGCCTCCGAGCCCACATGTCTGGCACAGGGAGGCCTGCATCAGCACCTGCCAGGTCCTCCCTCCCCGCGCAGCTGCCGCACCTGTGGGTCTGACCTCTGCCTTGGTCAAGGTTCTTTGCCAAATTCCTGCTCGCTCTGTTTAAACTTTAAAAGCAGTGCGAAAGAAATTGGGAAACTGCTATGGCAAAGCCTTGGGGGCTTTTCGGGTCCTTTTCTGGATTCGCACCAGTTGCAAGCATCTTTGCAGGGAGTTCAGCCAGCCCAAAAGTCTAAGACTGTTGCTCTGCCTAGTTTTTGTTTGTTTATTTTCAGTTGGAGGACTGCCTTGAATAAGGAGTATACCTGCTTTTGTTTTTTAATCAGATCTCTTTGAATCAGCCTTTCTTCTGATCTCAAAGGCAAACTCATAGAGGAAGGTGAGAACAGAACATTGTCCCTTGCCTGTGCTCATGGGACCACACTGGACTGTAGGTCTTCCAAAGGTTAACCCATTTACTTACCCAGAACTACTAGGTAGAATCCGTATCCGTTTTAGTGGCTTGAAGGCAGCAACTCGGATTCCTAATATTGACCAAGGTCACCACCTCCACAGAGTCACCTCATGCCTTGGCATTCTGGAGCACACCTAGGGCAGGTTTCTGCCCTCTGGGTCCTAAAATCAGAGTTTTATTTCCCAAGTACAAGCGGACGTTCCAGATGAGACCGCAGAACGAGGCGCAGCGGCCTGCTTGAAAAGAGCCCAGATAGCCCAAATTGAACCTCTCCGCGATAGATATAAGGAAGTATGGTGGGGTATCCCAAACTTGCAATCCCAGCACAAAGAGGACTGCTGTGAGTCTGAGTTGGAGGTCAGACTGAGCTATGTAGAAAAGAAAAAGACACAAAATTTCTATCAGCTGAAAGGATTTTGTCGTCGAATCTGTACGGTAGTGTGATGGATCAGGGAAGAGTCGAATAGGCGGAAATGTGAAATGACTTTAAGATTTACGGATCGATACTGAAGGCACTAGGACTAATGAGGGCATTCTGTCTCCACAGAAAGATGATGCAACTGCCCCATGATGATGGGACAAGTGGTTGGGGCTGTTTTTCCAGTCCTGTGATGGTGGCCCTGTGTCATCCACCAGACCAAACCCATTTTTTTTTAGATCCAAAACTTGAAACCTGGCAGCAAGATTTGACATTACAGCCTCAGCCCCAGCTCCCCTGCAGAACCCCAAGCCTTGGGGCTTCTGTGTGGACACAGTGGGTAAGGAAATTGTGGTCAATGCCATTTTAATCTCCTAAATCATATTTGGTAGAATGCTTGGGAATTTTATTCATTTTTTGCCACCAAAGGCCTGGATTCTAGTGCTTACCAAGTTATTGTTAAAGACTACAGAGTTTCAAAGGTTTGTGATGTGAAATGGCAGCGGTCACAGCTGTGGGAATTGAACTCCCCTGTCCCTCCAGGTGGCTTCAAAATGAACATTAGCATTTGCTCCATTCCTTTAGTCAACTATTATCTTACCCCCAAAGCACATCTGTTCTCGGCTCTGCCACCAACACCAAAGTACTGTTGGTCCCAGTAGGTTCTCTCAGTGCAGCTGGGTTCTTCTCATTTAACTCACTGCCAGGAGTAAGTTAAGCTGTGTCAGGAATGAAATGTGAAGGCAGGTATGGTGAAGGACTCCGTCAGTCCCAGCTCCGGAGGTAGAGGCAGGTGGATCTCTGTGAGGTCAAGACCAGCCAGAGCTACACAGTGGGACCCTGTTTCTTAAAGAAGGAAAGAGAGGGGGACAGGTTAAAAGACTGTTAGCACTGGGCATACACGGGGCCAAAGCGATGCCTCGGTGGGTCAAGGTGCCCGCTGCATAGCCTGATCACCTGAGTTTGGTTTCCAGGACCCATATGGAGGAAGAAAAGCACCGACTCCAGCAAGACACCTCTGCCCTCCACTGAAAGATGTGGCACACATACACACACTTTCATACAGAGCAAATAAAATGAAATTTGAAATTTGAAAAAAATTAAAAATCGAGAGTAAGCCAGCCAGTGATGGTGCACACCTTTAATCCCAGTATTCAGGAGGCAGAGGCAGGTGGATCTCTGTGAGTTCGAGGCCAACCTGGTCTACATAGTGAGTTCCAGGACAGCCAGGGCTACACAGAGAAACCCTGTCTTGGAAAAAAATTGAGAGTAATTATTAATTGTGTTATTGAAACACAGCGGATGAAGCACTAACAAAAGATAAAGTGCAGTTTCTCACACACACACACACACACACACACACACACACACACACATCTTCTCCATAAAACATCATCACAACCAGATAATAGATATGGCCATCACCCTCAAGGCTTCTTTAACTTAGCAAAATTATCTTGAGGCCTGGCAAGAAGGCTCAGTGAGTAAAGCTCTTGCTGAACCAGCCTTCCAGCCTGAGTTTGATCCCTGGACCCCAAGTAAAGGTGGAAGGAAAGCCAAACTCCACATGGTTGTCCTCTGACCTCCATGTACATGCTAAGGCATATGCATGCCCACACTCATATAAACATCATACACACACTCTCAGAATTATAAAAAACAAAATTTTCAATCCTGACATTCACTCACATTGTAAGGTATATCATTAGCACATTGCTTTTTGTTATCTAATAGTAGTTCAGCACAGGGATTCACTTCCCTTGCTGATGAATCTTTTAGTTAATTAAAGTTTGGGGCTATTACAAATTTGATTTCTAATGAAGTTCCATCCCAATAAACCCATAGTAAATTAAAAATATTGTATAAGTTGAAATAAAATTAACACACCTGTCTTAGAGTTTCTATTGCTGTGAAGAGACACCATGACCATGGCAACTCTTATAAAGTATAACATTTAATTGGGGTAGCTTACAGTTTCACAGGTTTAGTCCAATATCATCACGGCAGGGAGCATGGTGGCGTGTAGGCAGATGTGCTGGAGGAATAGCTGGGAGTCCTACATCTTGCAGGCAACAGGAAGTCAACTGAGACACTGGGTGGTATCCTGAGCATAGGAAACCTCAAAGCCCACCACCACAGTGACGCACTTCCTCCAACAAGGCCACACCCACTCCACCAAGGCCACACCCACTGCAACAAAGCCACACCTCCTAATAGTGCCACTCCCCATGAGATTATGGGGGCTAATTGCATTCAAACTACCCCAACACCTAACTTACCGAACATCACAGCTTTACCACCCATAGTACATCTTAGATCATCTTCAGTAGTTCTCTGGCGTACTCTCAATCTCATTTCTGTTTTATTTTTGACTGAGTCTCACTCTGTAGCCTAAACTAACTCACTATGTAGCCCAGGCTGGCCTCCAACTTGCAGCAATCCTCCTGTGTCATCTCAGTGCTATGATTACAGGTGTGCACTACCATGCCTGAATGATTCCCTGCTCCTGCTCAACATCAGGGGAAGGCCTCAAGCCACAGCACTTTCCTAGGAGAAGATAAGAATTTGTAATTTGGCTGGGCATGATAGTATAACCATTTAATCCCAGCACTGGGGAGGCAGAGGCAGGCAGATCTCTGTGAATTCGAGGCCAGCTGGTCCACATAGCAAGTTCCAGGAAGCCAGAGCTATGTAGAGAGACTCTATCTTAAGAAAAAAAAAAACATACAGAAAGGAATTTGTAATTTGAAGTGCAGTTCCTCCTGGATGCATCACAGTTTCACAGTACTGTAAGTTGAGAAATCATAAACCACTGTCGGTCAGGGACCACCTGAAAAGCTGCTGCAGTCATTCACGACCATGCCATTAACATAGACATGCTTTCATTTCTCTTAGATACATACCTCAAGACCAATGGCTGGCAGGTGAAAGGGATGTGTTTAACTTTTTAAGAAACAGCTGAGTGAGTGATAGGGCTCAGAAAGTAAAGACACTTGCTTCCAAGCCTGATGACCTGTGTATGACCCTTAGAATCCACATTATGGAAGGAGGGAACCAACTCCCTTAAACTTGCCTCTGACTTCCACCTGGAAGTATGGCATGTGCACACACACTCACAAATAGTTGTAATTAAAAAGTTTATTTTAAAGAAACAACCTATCTTTTTCCCAAAATGGTGTGATCTTTTATGTTCCCACCAGCGAGCATGGGAGTTTTGGGTCTCTCGTGCCTTTGTCAACACTCGGTGTGTTTATATGGGGTGGTAGCTCATTGTTTTAATTTCAGGTTTTCTCATAAGCACATTGGACATCTTCTCATGTACTCTTTGATACCTATATTTTTTTTCCCCACTTCAAGATAAGGTCTCTCTATGTCACCCTGGTTGATCTAGAACTCTATTTGTCAGGAGTTCTCAACTTGTGAGTCTCGACCCCTTTGGGGTCGTGTATTAGACATTCTGCATATCAGATATTTACATTATGGTTCATAATAGTAGCAAAATTACAGTTATGAAGTAGTAATGATATAATTTTTTTTTTCCAGACAGGGTTTCTCTGTGCAGCCCTGGCTGTCAGCAGAACTACCTCTGTAGACCAGGCTGGCCTCGAACTCACAGATATCCACCTGCCTCTGCCTCCCAAGTGCTGGGATTAAAGGTGTGCACCACCACTGCCTGGCATCCAGGATATAATTTTATGGTTGGGGGTCACAACATGAGGAATTGCATTAAAGGGTCGCAGCATTAGAAAGGCTGAGAACCACTGCGATATGTCAACCAGGCTGGCCTTGAACTCATGGAAATCTGCCCGCTTTTGCCTAGGGTTAAAGGCATGCACTGGCATGCCCAGATCTTTTATATTTATTTATTTTTTTAAGAGACGGTGTCTTACTGTATAGCCCATACTGGCCTCAAACTCATGGCAATTCTCCTGCCTCAGCCTCTCAGATTACTGGCATTGTAGATAAGAGTCACCGTGCCCAGCCATCTGTTTTCTTGTTATAGTGTGCCTTTCACTTATTGTCAAGATAAACTCAGAAAAGCCTGACCAAGTTCTAACAAGAGTATACATCACCAGGGAGGGCCTGACAATCTTGAGCATCCTCCCTGAAACTTTTTAAATGTGAAGAACACTTTGGTAAGCACTCTTAGTGTAACGCGACATTTCCAAAACCTATTAATTGGAAACAGGCATTGGAAAGCTGTAAAGGAGGTTTGTTTTTTGTTTTAGAAAGTATTCTTCCAGGCTGGGACGGTAGCTCAGTTGGCAAAGTGCTTGAAACACACAGACCTGAGTTTGAATCCTGGATCTCACCTTTTCTTTTTTTCTTTCTTTCCTGAGACAGGGTTTCTCTGTGCAGCTTTGCACCTTTCCTGGAACTCACTCTGTAACCCAGGCTGGCCTCCAACTCAGAGAGATCCACCTGCCTCTGCCTCCCGAGTGCTGGGATTAAAGGCGTGCGCCACCACCGCCCGGTGGATCCCGCCTTTTAAAAGCTGTAAAAGGTGGGTGAGGTATAGTCCTTCTCCCCAGGAAAGGAAGAAAGAGAGAAGTAAATGTCTGGAGTTCACCGGCCAGGCAGCCTGGTCAAATTACTGAGTACCAGGTCAGTGAGAGACCAAGAGAGTTGGCACCTGAGGATCAACAGCTGGGGTTGTCCTCTGATCTCCATGGACATGCCTTAAAACCAGGCCTGGTATAGGATAATTTTCTAAAAAAACGACTCAAATCCCTGGAGAATTTAGATAATTTTTATAGGTGATGTTTCATGGAATATGTTATTAAAATATTCCATTTTCATGTTTAAAAATTTTATTTATTTTTGTTTATTTTGGCCTCAAGGTTTTTGTTGTCCAGGCTGGCCTCTAACTCACAGATATCCTCCTGCTTCAACCTCCCTAGTGTTGAGGACTTAAAACATCCACTTTGTGCTCAACTTCATGTACAATTGATTTCCCTGAAAGATGAGCATCCCAGTAAAAGCATGTACAGGGTGAGGCATGGAAGAGGGACACAGGGTCCAGCCACACTTTAGGCACCCCATCCTGTAGGAACCTCTATGGTGCTTCTCAACCTTCCTAATGCCGGGACCCTTTAATACAGTTCCTCATGTTGTAGTGACCCCCAACAATTAAGTTATTTTCGTTGCTACTTCATAACTGTAATTTTGCTGTGATTATGAATTGTAATGTAAATATCTGTGTTTTCTGACCCACAGGTTGAGAACCACTGCTCTACAAGTTCAAATACCCAGAAACCCTATGAAGTCCCTTTTGTGTGTGAGAGTGGGGTGGTGGGGGATGGGGGGGTGGAGTGGAGGAGTATTTTTTTATTTGGGGGATGTTGTTGATTTAAAATAGGTCTTCACTTTGTAGATCGAACTAGCCTCAAAATGCACTTTGTAGATCGAACTAGCCTCAAAATGAAGTCATTCTCCTGCCTCAGCCTCCCAAGTGCTGGGATCACAGGTGTGACACACAACTACCAGCTGAAATCACTCTTGTAAGACACTTTTCTTTTTGTGCCCCTTGGGGAATGTTCATCCCTTACTTGAGGTGATGCTGTTGGTATAACCAACTACCTAACTCCCCCTCGCATGGATTCCAAGACCCTCAGGGGTGCCTACAACCCAGCATAGTACTGGACGCTGAATGGACTGTACTGGTTTTTCTTTTTTCTATATGGATAACAATGATAAAGTTTGATTTATACATTAGGTACAGTAAGAGAATAATAACAACTGTGCTATTTATGAACATAATCTCCCCTGCACTCTAGTCACTCTGCTTTGTGATGATGTCATATTCATATTTATATTTGAAGGAAGAACTTAGGGCTGGGGATGGGTCTAAGAACACATACTGCTCTTCCAGAGGACCTGAGTTGGGTTCACCAGCATCTGCTTCAGGAAGCTCACAACCACCGAGAACTCCAGCTCCAGGGGGAACTGGCACCCGCACTTACACGTGTATGCCTACGCACACATAATTAAAAACAGTAACAATACATTCTTAAAGGAAGCACTTTCCACCTCCTCTTCAGCATAGTGAGATTACTGTCACCGCTACAGTCCTTGCTCTTTAGGGCTGTTATGAAGTAAAAGGAAGCTTACTTGAATGCAGCATTGTGACATCGTATTTGATCTGATAACCAGGCTCAATAGTGAGTGATGGGCAGGTGGTGTCCTAGTTTGCCTGTTACTGTCATGTGGTGATATTTTATTTGTGCTCTAATAAATAAAGCTTGCATGGAGATTAATGGGAAAAGCCAGCCACTATATTAAACATAGAAGTCAGGCAATGGTAGCACAAGCCTTTAATCCTAGCATTCAGGAGGCAGAGATTCATCCGGATCTCTGTGAATTCAAGGCTACACTGGGAACAGAGCCAGGTGTAGTGACCCACGCCTTTAAATTCCAACACTAGTTAACCAGAAAGATCCGGAGGTCTGTACAGACAGACAGGAAGTGATAGAGCTGGGCAGAAAGAGGAAGTGATGTAGCTGGGTGGAGAGAGGAAGTGAGATGGCAGGGCACAGAAAGGGTATAGGTGTGGATATACAGGATGTAGCTCTCTCTTGAGGCTGAGCAGTTAGTTGGTGAGGTGAGGTTGGCTGTGGCTTGTCTTATTTCCTGATCTTTCAGTTTTCACTCCAGTATCTGGCTCTGGGTCTTTTTTTTTTTTTTTTTATTAATAAGACCGTTTAGCAATTTGCCTTACACTGTCATAAGACTGAAGAAAGGCATCTTGAGGAGGGAAGAGTTTATTTCACCTTACATGTTCAGGAAACTGTTCATCACTGAAGGGAGTCAGGGCAGAAAATCTAGGGGGGGACCTGGAGGTGGGAATGAAGCTGACACCATGGCAGAGTGTTCTTACTGGCTGGCTCTGGCTTGCTCCGCTACTTTCCTTATATAGAGAACTAGAGGACTGTGGAATGGCTGGGCCCTCCTTCATCAATTAACAATTAAGAAAATGCCTCACACATGGGGGCGCAAGCTTTTAATTTCAGCACTCAGGAGGCAGAGGCAGGTGAATCTCAGTTTGAGGCCAGCCTGGTCTACAGAGAGAGTTCCAGGACAGTCAGGGCTACACAGAGAAACCTTGTGGGGGGTGGGGATGGGACCCATAATTCATTTCATTTCATTTCCCATAGGTCCAATCATGGGCAAGCATATATCCTGACATATTTCCTGCCTACATACAATTCTAGTGGAAGCTCCACCTCAACTCCCTTCCCCCATCTCTCTCCCCAAACCCACCCCCTCAAAGCCTGCCAAACAGCAGCCCTTCCCCTAGCGCTGCCCTCCAGACCCCTGCCCCTGAGGAAGCCGGCCAAAAGGCAGCCCCTCCCTGGGGCTACTCAAGACCATGCCTACTGAATACTTAAGGCCTAGTAGCCATATTTGCCACGTGACCCTTCCCCTGTGACTCTTCCCATGTGATTCTTCCTTTGTGCCCCTTCCCCTGCCTTCCCAAGGGTCACCCAGGGTTGCTTTGCTCATTAAACCTGGATTTATTAATTTGGTTTGATCTGGCGTATTACATCAGCAGAGGCAGGAACCCAGCAACAGGGGATTCAAAACTCATCACGTACCTCCAGCTCACATGTGATCAAGCACATCCGGTGCAGATGGATCAAACAAACTTGTTTAAGGGAGTGAAAACATATGGCTTGTTATCTCCCATAAACAATAGCCTCCAGCACTTCAGAAACTATCTGTCCTTGGGCAAGGGGCTTACAGATCAGAGACATTTTGATTCATGGATCTCTAAGGCATAGTAATTAAAACTTGAAATGTATCTTTGGCTCTCACACAGGCGAAACTACAGAGGAGGGTGACTACATTCTCCATAGACAGCCTATGGTGTTAGTTATTATTAGGCAGCGCTGTGTTATTCATTAAGCGGCACTGTTTACCATGCGAGAAAAGCCACGAGGCACAACAAAACCCACTATAAGAGTTTATTAAGAGAAGGAACAGAGGGGAATGTGCTTAGGCCTATGCAAGATTGGGCAGGGAGAGAGAGGAACAAGAAGAGGGGGGAGGAGTCTGTGACCCGCTTTTTATGAATTCTCCACCGACCCCCATTCCCACCCCTGCACATGCGCATATGGGTTTACATAGCTATGCCATGCATGCGCATAGATTATGTGATCACGCTGCACGCAAATTGCATGACCTCTCAGCGCACAGATTATGTAGGACGTAAGGCCCCAGGATGACTAAGCCTCTTGCCTGGCTACTGGACAGCATATGTGCGGTCATGTAGCTGGGGGAGTGGCCAGGAATTCCAACACATGGCACACTTAAGAAAGTGACTGCACTGCCCTCCAAACCCAGTTACCACCCAGAACTCACCAGAGTTTTTTACTAACCAGAGGGAAGAGGAGCTGCTGGCCAACCCCCTGTGCTAGCTCCTCCCCTACGGTCTGTCTGCCCACTTCCACAGTCTTTCAGAGTCCTATGCTCCAATTCTAGGAGTGATGAGTCATGTGTATAATCCCAGAACTTGGAGTTCAAGGTAGCCCTCAGCTACTTAGTGAGTTCAAGGCCAACCTGGCCTCTTTGAGATACTGTCATAATAAACCAAAACCCACCAAACAAACAAAAAAAAAACCCTCACCATTCTATACTTCCATTCATCCCTTTCCTACAGAACAGTCTTAAACTTGTATAAGCTTCAGCCCCACCTCCCAATGTGGAGCTACCCTCCAAAGGAGTCCCCCAAAATGCCTACATCCCCTCTCTAACAGCCAAGCCAGCAGCAGCTACTTGACCAGCATACCACCCACAACAGCTGGAAAGCCAGCTTCTAAGTGTCTCTTGCCACAGTGTTCTCTTACTAGATCCATCTCTAGAAGGCTTACACCCCTAGGGGGAGTTCAAAAATAGAATTACCAGATGATCCAGCTGTTTCACTTTGGTTATAGACCCAAAATAATGGAGAGCATCTTAAAGAGATGTTTGTATACCTTTGGTCCCAGCAGTGCCATTCACAACCTGTTTGAATTAATGGGTGACAGAGATAATAAGAGAATTCAGTAGATAGCTGAGGATGACTTTGAACTGAGATCCTCATCCCCTCATCTCCATGAGGGTTTCTGTGTGTGTGTGTGTGTGTGTGTGTGTGTGTTTCCTTTCCTTCTTAAAACTCATTCTTCCCAACCCCTTCTCTTTTTGTTTTTTTGAAACAGAGTTTCTCTGTGTAGCCCTGGCTGTCAACAGAACTCCCTCTGTAGCCCAGGCTGGCCTGGAACTCACAGAGATCCACCTGCCTCTGCTTTCCAAGTGCTGGGATTAAAGCTGTGTGCCACCACCACCTGGCTCAAAACCCATTTTTTATCTGTGTGTGTGATTTAATTTTTTTTTAATTTGGTCACACTGTATTACATCACCATAATCAATAGTTCCTTCAGGCAGGTTGCATAAAGAAAACAAAAAAGTGAAAGCTAAATTCTGGAATTACTCAGATTTGGAGAAAGACAACAAAAGCAACCAGAACCGTAAACATGTGAAATCACAGAAGTGAACTCAGAAGGAACAAAGGGGTGTTAAGTAACCAGACAGGGTCACCGACGGAACAAAAGGTCATGTCATTCTGAGTGCCCTTCTTCTCATTGAGAAGCCGCAGGGCCGTGAGCCTAGCAGATTCAAATGAAGCTTTCAGTTGGCACAGTGACTCACACCTGCAATCCCAGCACTAGAGAAGCTGGGGCAGGAGGACTGCTGAGAGTTCGAGGCTAGTCTGGCTACAGTATAAGACTTGGGCTGGAGAGCAAACTAAACATGGTGATGCCTGCACTAGACATGGAGATGCCTGCACTAGACATGGAGATGCCCACACTAGACATGGTGATGCCCACACTAGACATGGTGATGCCCTCACTAGACATGGTGATGCCCGCACTAGACATGGTGATGCCCGCACTAGACATGGTGATGCCCACACTAGACATGGTGATGCCCACACTAGACATGGTGATGCCCACACTAGACATGGTGATGCCCTCACTAGACATGGTGATGCCCTCACTAGACATGGTGATGCCTGCACTAGACATGATAATGCCCTCACTAGACATGGTGATGCCCGCACTAGACATGGTGATGCCCTCACTAGACAAGGCGATGCCCGCACTAGACATGGTGATGCCTGCACTAGACATGGTGACGCCCACACTAGACATGGAGATGCCCGCACTAGACATGGTGATGCCCTCACTAGACAAGGCGATGCCCGCACTAGACATGGTAATGCCCTCACTAGACATGGTGATGCCCGCACTAGACATGGTGATGCCCTCACTAGACAAGGCGATGCCTGCACTAGACATGGTGATGCCCGCACTAGACATGGTGATGCCTGCACTAGACATAGAGATGCCCCCACTAGACATGGTGACGCCCACACTAGACATGGAAATGCCCGCACTAGACAAGGTGATGTCCACATTAGACATGGTGATGCTCGCACTAGACATGGAGATGCCCTCACTAGACATGGTGATGCCCACACTAGACATGGTGATGCCCGCACTAGACAAGGTGATGCCTGCACATATTTAACTCTAGCACTTGGGAGGCAGACAGGAGGGTTGGTGTTCAATGTCATCCTCAGCTACATGGCTAACCAGGCTACAGGAAACCTTGTCTCAACCAAAACGGAGCAAACACACTAAAACTGAAATCAGACTCTTGGTTAAGGTAGGAAGGGAAGAGTTGGAGACGGAGACTCCAGAGGCCATAAGTGTGCAGAGCCGCAGGAAAGGTCAGGTCCTTAGGAAGGCATGGGGGGCTGAGGAAAGCAGAGGCGCCTGGAAGGCTGGAGGTGAGCCCAGGGAGGCAGGGGCGGTGGGGGTGGGGAAGTACGATTCTGGGAATCCTAAAGGGGAGGACACACCACTCCTCTCACCCACCCACTTTCCCTCTTCGTCTCCTTCATTTTCCTCCTTTCTGGATGACTCTCTCCTCCCCTTCCTTCCCTCCAATCTCTTTAGTTTTATCTCAATACTAATTTCACTGATTGTCATTCAAGATCAAAGGTGGCTGACTTCTAGGTTAGGTGTGGACCACTGCCAGACTGCCTTCAGGCTTAGCAGCCTGGAATTGAACAAAAGAGCAGGGCTATATGGTTTGGGATTTAAATCTGGCTGCAGACTTCCCATGGTAGTTTTAGTGTGCTCATGTACAGTGTGGGTTTTTTGTTTTGTTTTTTTTTTCAAGACTGTTTCTCAATGTAGCCCTGGCTGTCCTGGAACTCCATCTGTGGATCGGGCTGACCTTGAACTCATAGATCCATCTGACTCTGCCTTGGAGCGCTGGGGTTAAAGACTTGAGCCACCATCCCCAGCCCAGTGTGTGTTTTAGAAAGATTCTGATTCTCAGGCAATGAGGACCACAACCTCTGGGCCCTCCACCTTACCCCATCCCACACACTTGCTCCATTTCGGCTTCTTATGCTCATTTAAGTCCTTGAGTTTGATGTCGCTTAAAGGCTCCTGCCTCTAAAGAGTAGGGCAAACACCGAGAGTCTCTGCCAAGCAAACTTTCTGAAGTAAAGCAATGGTCCGCATTCCAATGCCACATTCCAGTCCTCTTTATTGCTTACCAAAAACCTTAGATGATTTGATTTAAGAAGGGATCAGAATACTAATGCAGTTTAATTCCTTTGTAAACTTGTTTACACTGAAATATGAAAGCCAGACACCTTTCTGAAACACAACTCCTTTAGCACTGTGGCAAGGGAGAAGCTCTGGTCTGTTCAAAGTTTCTGGGCACCTGTTTCTTCAAATAATTATGTTTAGTTGCATCTCTTCTGCACACACACACACACACACACACACAAACATTTACCTTTTGGTAATGAAGATGCTTGAATGATTCAATAATATTTAAAGTATTCATATAAGACCCTGCTGTAGAATAATCCTTTTCTGTACTATGAGTATGTATTACTCTCATTGGTTAATAAAAAGCTGACAGGCTGGTAGCTGGGCTGGAAGTTAGGCAGAAAAGCCAAACTGAGAATGATGGGAAGGAGAAGGGCAAAGTCAGGAGTCACCAGCCAGACTCAGAGGAAACAAGATGAGAATGTTGTACTGAGAAAAGGTACCAAGCCATGTGGCTAAACGTAGATAAGAATTATGAGTTAATTTAAGTGTAAGAGATAGTAATAAGCCTGAGCTACCAGCTGATCATTTATAATTAATATAAACCTCTGTGTGGTAATTTGGGAAGTGGCTGCCGAGTATTTGGGAGTTATTGGCAGGACAGAAACTTCTGCCTACACCCTGTTAACCCAAATTTTTGTTTTCCTTCCCATTAGATTATAAGCTTCAAGAGGGCAAGAATCATTCTATCCAACACTGTATATCCCCTGATACTTCACACAAGGTGACCACTAGTAAATATTCATCTTGTTAAAATAATCAGTGGTGAGCTAGGAGCTGAATTCTAAGGCAAGAACACTGCCTAATACATGTGTGAGGCCCTGGGTTGCCTCTCAGCAAGGCAACGACTACAACAATAATAAATTGGGAGGCTGTTGAAACGAAACTTTGTATTACAAGGAAACTTCAGCTTAGCCAATCAGAAACCACCAGCTAACCTCTTATTGGGGCTTTCTGATTTAACCAATCAGATGTTTCCTTTGCCTTGGTTCTGCAAACAGCTCACAAAGCCCCCCTTCTTTTCACTGCCTCTTTATGGGACTGGACTGGTTGGGGTCCAGTTCTGCCTGATTCATGAATCAGGTCTGCTTTGTTGTTTCTGAGTCTTGGTCTCATGCAGCCCAGAATGGACTGTGTGGCTGAGGACGACCTCAAACTGTTATGCCCAGATTGTGACCCCAAAGAGACCACTGAAGATCTTGGATGTCCAGAATGCAACAGCAAGGTTTATTCTGTAGATACAAGTCTAGATAGGGAACTCATTCCTACACCCAATACAGTGAGTCAGGGAGGAGTTGCTCTTTCTTTGTGAGGCTAGCTTTTTAAAGGCAAAAACCACAAGCCCTTCAGGAGGGTTGGGGGGTTTGCCACTGGTGCAACTCGGATTGGTTTATTTTTATCTCTGTTCTCTTTTAATTGGGTGAGGGTATGTAACCTTTGAATTTACTGGTTGGTGGTTACAATTACCACTTTGGGGGCATTCCAGCACAAGTCCCAGGCTTTGTCCTTGAGTCGCCATGGGGCCTGGCTGGCCAAGCACATACTGACTGTGGGGGCTGGCTCAGTGGTCCAGGCTCTGTCCTTGACTCATGCACATAACTCTAAGTTGGTGAGGGGTCCCAGACAGTAAACATCTGGCTGAACTTTGAGCAGTCAGAGTACGTGCAGAAAGGGAGCTACTGCAAGGACTATGTCTTTTGTTCATGGCCCTCCCAGAGACTGCTTGCTCAGTCTCAGGAACCTGAAATTGAGGCCTGATCTCTGAGAGAAGACTGAGCAGCCTGTTATGGCATCTGCTTGGTCCTTTCAAAACTACTGATTACCCCTGCTGCTGGCTAAAGACACTGTTTCTAATTTTGTTTTAATTTTTGACAGTGCCTGGGATTAGCCATATTTGGGGCCCCTAATGTTAATATTCTGCCACCCTGCGTCCTGACATAAAAGTCTCATTCTAAGGAAAAACTCCTCCCCTTCCTCTCTCTCCTTCTCTTCCCCTTTTTCTCCCACAAGCTGTGCACCCTTAATATCTCTTTCCATATCTCTCTTGTTCTGTCTCTCTTTCCTATCTTTCTCTTCATCTCTCTATTATAATAAACTCTCTCTATATATATCTTTTTTTTTTTTTTTTGGTTTTTCGAGACAGAGTTTCTCTGTGTAGCTTTGCGCCTTTCCTGGATCTCACTCTGTAGACCAGGCTGGCATAGAACTCACAGAGATCTGCCTGCCTCTGCCTCCCAAGTGCTGGGATTAAAGGCGTGCATAATAAACTCTCCACATGGATGCAGTGTCTGGGTTGTGAATTACTGGCTGCCCCTGCTGCCACTATGCCTGCATGGGGGGCATCTGCCCAGCCTGCTGCTGCATCTGCCTGGCATGTTTCCCTGCACGTGCAGGATACTCTCACGGGTCCCCCCTGCACAACAATTCATAACACCAAATAACTTTTATTTATATTAAATAATTATGAAATAATTAAATATTAAATATATTTTTGATATTTAATAAATGAATATGAGAAAAGCTGATAAATAATGCAGTTTACAGAATCCTACTATCTGGTGAATCTATTTCATTCAATTCAGTTATTGTTTGTTGAGTGCCAATCCTGCGCCAGACTTTTCTAGGCTCTGGGAATACTTGGGAAACGAGACAGGTAAGATCTTTCAGGCCTTCCAATCTAGGAGGCAGCAGGGTGCAGGATACAGTTAGTCCAGTACTGGTGGGAACGTATGCGATAGTACTAGCAAGTGCTAACATGTGCTCAAACAACATTGCACTAGAGTCTGGGTGTGTGCTGTGGGAGAGTGGTCTGGGGAAGAAGGATGGACGGTCAATGGAGATGCAGATGTTGATAAGATAAAGGGAGAATGCATTCCTGGGAGAGGATGGGCTGGAAACCCAGAGAAAGGAGAGAAGTTGCTGCAGGCATTGAGTGGGGTGGGGGTCGGGGTAGGATGGTGAAGTAGGAGGGTCAGGTAGAGGTCAGAGCAAGAGGGCTTTGAAGGTTGTGAGGAGTTTGGCCTTGAAGGGGTAATGTGATGGCTTGGATGGATGTAGGTTGTGTTCCAAAGGTCCATGTGCCAGAGGTCTGGTCTCTAGTGTGGTGGCGGTGTTAGTAGATGCTGTAAGAGGGTTGGGCTTAGGTAGGCAGATGACCCCATTGGTAAAGTACTTACAGTAAGAGCATAAGGACCTGAGTTTGAGCTCTAGAACTGCTGTGGGATGTTCTGTATGGCAAATGTGTTGCTCTGATTGGTCAATAAATAAAACACTGATTGGCCATTGGCTAGGCAGGAAGTGTAGGTGGGACAAGGAGGAGAATAAAGCTGGGAAATAGAAGGCTGAGTCAGAGAGACGCTGCCAGCTGCCATGATGAGAAACAGCATGTAAAGATGCCAGTAAGCCACGAGCCATGTGGCAAGGTATAGATTTATGGAAATGGATTAATTTAAGCTGTAAGAACAGTTAGCAAGAAGCCTGCCACGGCCATACAGTTTGTAAGCAATATAAGTCTCTGTGTTTACTTGGTCGGGTCTGAGCAGCTGTGGGACTGGCAGGTGAGAGAGATTTGTCCTGACTGTGGGCCAGACAGGAAAACTCTACCTACATAGAACCAACATAAAACCGGATGTGGGGATGCACATGTAATGTGCTCTGGGGAGGTGAAGGGATCAGACCAAACAGCCTAGTAAGTTCCACGATAAAGTGAGATACTGGTGCAAGGCCCTGGATTTGGTCCTCAGCTCCAGGGTGGGGGTATAGGGGGTGAGTAAGATACTCAAAAAGAACACAGGTGAGTCCTGAGGCTGGCTCCTGGCCTTCACATGCACTGCCTACATATGAATTCACACATAAATACATACACGTACTGAGGTGGTTTGAATGAAAACAGCCCCCAGAGGGAGTGGCACTGTTAGGGGATGTGGCTTTGTTGGAGTAGGCGTGGCCTTGTTGGAAGAAGTGTGTCCCTGTGGAGACAGGCTTTGAGGTCTCACATATGCTGAAGCCCCACCCAGTATCTCAGTCCACTTCTGCTGCCTGTGCATCAAGCCATAGACCTCTCAGCTCTTTGTCCAGCACCATGTCTGCCTGCACGCCGCCAAGAAGATAACGGACTAAACTTCTGAAACTGTGAGCCAGCCCCAATTAATTATTTTCCTTTAGAAGAGTTGCCGTGGTCATGGTGTCTCTTCACAGCAATAAAAACCCTCACTGAGACATGCACAAAGAAGTAGGGCCTAGTGGGAGGTGGTTAGGTCATGAGTGCACTGCCCTCAGGAAGGATTAATGCAGTTCTTTCTGCACCTTAGTTAGTTCTCACAAGAATGGATTGTTACAAAAAGAGAAAGATCCGACGGGTCCCTCCCTGCTTCTGGCCTCCAGTCTCAATGTGTGATCTCTCCCTGTGCACAGGTTACTGCCATGATGCCATCTGCCATGCTGAAATACAGCTCAAAGGGTCCCCGCCAGGAGTTGCATGATTTCGTATTTTTAGCTTCCAAAACTTAGATTTAAGGGACATGTTGCCCTTCCTCCCGCTCCTAGTTTGTGCAACAGAGTCTCATATAGCCCAGGTTGGCCTTGAACTTGCTATCTAGTTGAGGATGACTTGAACTTCTGGTTTTCCAGCCTCTGCCTCCCAAACACTAGGATTACAGGCATTCCTGACCGTGTCTAATTTTATGCAGGGCTGCTGCGCCTTGAACCCAGGGCCTTGTGCTTGCCAGGTGAGCACTGTACTTATCGAGCCAAATCCCAGCCCAAGCTGTTATGTAAACCAGCATCAGATGTATGTTAACAACAGGAAACAGACTACTACAAGCAACAATGAGGACAAGGAAGTAAAAAAAACAAACAAACAAACACAAAAACCCCAGCAACCCTCTGTGTGTGTTGCTGAATTAAAGGATTCAATTACGCCCAAATGAGTTAGGCATTAAGGTGATTTTTTAAACCGAGTCTTGAGTTTAACTCAGGCCCAAACTGAAATTAAGGAGGCAGGTGAGGTAGGTGATTCAGGCCTGTAATTCCAGCTGCTTAGGAGGCTGAGGTGGCTGGATCCTAAGTTCACATCCTGCCTGGGCTAGAGTGTGAGTTCAAGGGCAGCCTCAGCAGTTTAATTATATCTGAATTGGAAAGTGAGGAGGGCCTTGTTTGCAGCTCAGTGGTGGAGCACTCCTAGCATTCACTCCTAGCCCTGCATTCAACCCCCAGTGCTGAAGAAAGAAGTAGGTGGACCCATTGTCCAGCCATCCTGGATAAAAACACGCCTATTGTATTATAATACTGCTTCAGCTGTGAGCTTATGTTTCAGGAGAGGAATGTGGTCAGCATAATAGGAAAGAATTTTTCCACTCCCTTTTGTGCTCAGAACTGGCCTCCACATTCGTTTCCATTGCTCTCTCCAACTTTGTTGTTTTAAATTGTTTGGATTGTGATCATAGATTTAAAAAACAAAATTCAGCTTCACCTAAATTTTTTTCCTCTCCCTCCCCAAAAAAATGTTTTCAAGGAAACTGCTTTGTAAAGGGGTTTGAAAACTTTTCGCTTGTAGCTCTCAGCTAGAAGAGTGTATGGGTGTGATTTATAGGCATTATTCCAAATACTACCCCCTACTCTGTCTCCACCCCCACCAAAAAAAAAATCCATTTCAGCTGTTGAAATGTGCGTCTGATTGCCTGGTTTCCATATCTCACCAATGGTGCAGTGGTCTCACTGTGTCCCTAACTCACTCTGCAGTGGTCTCACTGTGTCCCTAACTCACTCTGCAGTGGTCTCACTGTGTCCCTAACTCACTCTGCAGTGGTCTCACTGTGTCCCTAACTCACTCTGCAGGGTCTCACTGCATCCCCTAACTTACTCTGCAATGGTCTCACTGTGTCCCTAACTTTCTCTGCAATGTGATAGTGTCCAGAGCTCAGGGAGTCACAGGTCTTGAGGGCCCTCCCTTGGGATGAGATTAAGGATCTTATAAAGGAGTCTTCTGAGGGACAAGTGGCCCCTTCTTCTCTGACTCGTGCAGTGTGAGGGTGCAGCATCATGACACCAGCAGCCCTGTGCAGCCATGAAGGCCACAGGCTTCCCAGCCTTCAGAGCAGTGAGGAATCATTGTCATGACTGCCCAAACAGATGAAGAGTCAGAGCAAGGGGAAGCCCAAAAAATGTAACTACTGCTTGGGCATGGGAGCACATAGTTTCAGTTACTTGGGAGGCTGAGGCAAGAGGATCATTTGAGTTCAGGGATCCAAGCAAGACCAGCCTAGGCAACATACAAGACCCTGTGAAAGGAAGAAAGAACTAAATTTTATTCTTTTTGGAAAATGTGATTTTCTTTTTTATTCAAACGATTTGCTTTCCCTTGACATCAGTCAAGTATTTTTGGAGCCAATTCCTAGTAAGCATTTTTAAATAAAGTGAGAATTGCAGGGCAGATGTTAGGAGGGCAGCCTGGAAAGATGTGTAGCTTCGGGGTGTTACACAAATGATTTATCTGACCTTCGTAAGCTTTTATCTGTCTGGTTTGTAAGATGAGGCAGATGTGAGAGAAATAAACAGCTCCATCATTTCCAGTTACATGTCCCCAAGGCCTGGGGTGCTACCGGAAGTGGAATTTTGAGGAGGCATGACCTAGATGAAGAAAGTAAGGTCATTGGCACCCCTGGGACCTTAGCCTCTTTCTGTCTCTCCTTGGCTTTCCGGCCATGAAGAAGTGACCAGTTTTGGCTCAGCTCCACCATGTGCTCCTTGCCCTGAAGTATCTGCTTGCCACAGGCCCAAAGGCAATGGGCTCATGGACCAAGACAGACTTAAATCTCTGAAAGAGTGAACCAAAACCAAACCTTCCCGCCATGTAAATTGATCTTCATCCAGTATTTTGTCATAGTGATGGAAAGCTAACAAGAAGACTATTCATTTTTGTCCAGATTCTCTTTTCCATTAAAGCTTCAATGTAACCTCTTGAAGACTGCTTTTCCATTTACATAACCATTCAAAAGCCTGGTTAATATACAACTTAAAAAAAACTTGCTGTCTCTTTCAGACAGAGCCAAAAAATGCTGTTGCAATCAGGGCCAACCCAAAAAGGATGAACAAAGGTCACCAAACAGTGCTCTTAGAATACACACATCGTTTCTGCTAGCTCACTTACTCATTTAACAAATGACCATTGAGTGCCCCCTGTGTGTCAGGCTCTGTCCTGGACTCGGAGAAGTAAGCTATAAGCAAGACTTTTAAAATCCATGCCTTGAAAAGCATGGCTGACATCCCTGGGGACTTATCATCCAAACTTAGCTATGGAAACTCAAGAGGTGTCTTTCTTTCTTTGAGACAGGGTCATGTGTACCCGAGGCTGGCCTCCACCTTACTATGCAGCCAAGGATAGACCTGAACTGAGCATACTGCCTCCACCTTCTGACTGCAATGAGTTACCAGGATTGAATATAAGGTTTTGTGTATGTTAGGCAAACGTTCCACCCACTGAGCTACACTTCGAGTCCGATTTTCACAGCTTGTGTTTAACCAAATCTGCATGTGCCCAAGGACAGCTGTATAACCAACCTTGTCCCTCACTCCAGTCAACGACTCAACTGTGCTTGGAGGACAGCTCCAAACACCTTAGAGCTTAAAACACTCTGTTTTTGAGACAGGATCTTATTATGTAGCTATGACTGGCCTCTGATTTATAGCCATCCTTTTACCTTAGTTCCCTAAGTGCCTGCATTACTGGTAAGCCTCATCATGGACAACTTTACAAAGACCTTTTCTCATGGGCCATCTCACTGGCAGCCTGGAGTAAATGGGTCTCTGAGCTTTGTAGTTGCCATGTCACTAAGCTGTGTTCCAGTGACCTGCTTTCAGTCACCAAGCAGCACGTCTGTGTCTGGAGGCCTCTTCCATGTTCTCCTGTTCTTTATGTGACCTTATCTCTCCAACTTCATCCCATCTGTCATCTTCTCCAGGAAGCCTTTCTTGTCCCCTTCTGCCCATGTTGGTTCAGTAGCTACGGCTAGCTTCCTATGGCTTAGTTTTTTTGTTTCAGATAGGGTCTCTCTACACAGGCCTGACTGTCCTGGAACTAGCTCTGTAGACAAGGCTGGTCTAGAACTCACAGAGATCTGCCTGCCTCTGCCTCCCAAGTGCTGGGATCAAAGGTGTGTGCCACCTAACCTGGCTCCGTGACTTAGTTTTTAACATGTCCTAGGATCCAATGCATCATAATTGACTAGTTGCTCTTTTTCACCAAACTATGTGCTAATGCAAGAAATCCATGGAGTCTGCTCAAAGGGCAAAGGAATTTATTAGGGGAGAAAAACTCATTGTACAGAACAGAATTGTCACAGGTCTGGAACGTTGTTCTGGCCGGCTGAATCAGTCCCACATCCAAGTCCCACAAGGGAGCGAAGAGGGAGCCTGCCTTACGTGCATCTCGGGTCTTAAGGGTAGCTGAGAGGCCACACCTCAGGGGCATGTACTTCAAGGTCATAGACAGGTAAAGCAGTTACCTGCTGCATCTCTAGGGGCGATGTTTCAAGGTCATAGACAAAACACCTATCCACTACATCGTGCTTCTTAAATTTAGAGACTATTGTGTTTTCTTTTGTGAGAACTATATTAAACGAAGAGAAGAAGGAGCAGGAGGTGGTAGAAGAAGAGAAAGAAAGGATGTGTTCTCGATAAGAATTCTCCCTAGAGGCTGGGGAGATGCTTTAGCAGGTAAAGATGCATGCCCCCAAGATTGACAGTTGGGTTTGATCCCTGGAGAGAATCAACTCCTACAAGTTGTCATCTGATTTCCATGCATGGGCCAGGACATTTGTGAATGCACACACACACACACACACACACACACACACACACACACACACACAGAGAGAGAGAGAGAGAGAGAGAGAGAGAGAAAGAGAGAGAGAGAGAGAGAGAGAGAATTGGGGTAGGAGAAAGAAGATACTTCTTCCCAGTACCTGCTTTTTTAGAGTTGTACCCAGGTGTAGATGTAACGATCTTATTAAAAAAGAAACACAGAACCAAATGCAGAGTTAAAAGCCCAAGAGGTCAGAGCAGCAGCCAAGAACTAAGACCAAGACCGCCTTCTTACCCTTCGCTGTCGCTGTCGTCCTTCCCCTGAGAAAGAGACCTACTTCCTGTGTGTCTATCTTTTTATTGACTTTCTGTTCTGCCTTCTCATTGGTTGTAAACCCAACCACATGACCTCCTCATCACTGCCTGTCTATACAGACCTCCAGGTCTTCTATGGTTGGTATTGAGATTAAAGGCGTTTGTCTCCAAGCTGGCTGTGTCCTTGAACACACAGACTCTGCCTGCCATGTGATCAGATTAAAGGCATACACCACCACTGCCTGGCTTCTGCTATGGCTTGCTATTAGCTCTGACCCCCCAGGCAACTTTATTTATTAACATACAAATAAAATCACATTTCAGCACAAATAAAATATCACCATACCCAGGAGAATGATTAGTTGTGGGGCTGCTAAATTATTTAACTCAGATGGCCCCTATTCCTAGCAGTAAGCAGGGCTTAATAAGTGTGTGCCCTTGAAACAATAATTATTATTAGAGTTTTAAATTTTTTTGTTTGCTTTTTAAAGACACAGTCCTGCTCTGTAGCCCAGGCCGGCCTCAAATTTGCAACATCCTCCTGCTTCAGCCTCCCCAGAGGCTAGGAATACAGGTGTGAGCGACCATACCCTACCCTAGAGACTTAATTTTAACAAAGGCTAGCACATAGCATTTACTGTTCCCATATTTTTTTCTGAATTCCAATGTAGCCCTGTGGTTATATTCTTTCAATATATGGAAGTGAAGACAGGGTAATCCTGAGAAGGTGACTTTCAGGGCCACTGTTGGGAAGGGGGCTCCAGAGTCCATTCATTCACAAATCCTGCTTGGCTGCTTGGAGCAGGAGAGTGCCGAACACAAAGAACCCACGCCCTCATTCACAAAATCATTCTTCACCACTCTTTTCTCCAGTTACTACTGTGACTGGAGATTCCCCAGTATGCCCATCTGCAGTTTATTATAGTCTGTCTGTTACTGATGGACTGTTAGTGTTCCCCCCAAATTCATGTTGAAATCAAAACTATAAGGTGGTGGTCAAGGAGATGGCATCTTTGGGAGGTGACCGGTCATGAAGGTAGAGCTCTTAAGTAGGATTAGTGCCCTTGTATGAAGAAGCAGGAGAACTAGTTCATTCTTTCTCCCTCTCTCTGCCTTTCCCTCCCTGTCCCCCCCCCCCTCTGCATATATATGGCTGTTTACTAATCTAGTTGGCAGCGTGAACCTGGGAGAGAGGGGCCTGAAAATGAGGGGGACTAAAGTCTCACGCAATAGCAAACTTTATTCAGTGCATCAGACAATTTATACTCTGAGGGTTAAGAAGAGTCACCTACACTTGGGAGGCAGAGCCAGGCGGATCTCTGTGAGTTCGAGGCCAGCCTGGACTACCAAGTGAGTTCCAGGAAAGGTGCAAAGCTACACAGAGAAACCCTGTCTCGAAAAACAAAAACAACAACAAAAAAAAAAAAAAAGAAGAAGAAGAGTCACCTGAGTAAGGCGTACAATCACAAGGACAAGCCCAGCCACACATGGTAGAAGCAGGTTTTTTCCATAGAGGCATATTAGTAACAACAGCTGAAGTCAACTCACTCCTATCTGATACACCCGGGGAAGAGCATGAGAACACATTCCAAGAAAAATTCTGTGAAACTGACGTCACAAGACTCTTTTTTGTTGTTTGGTTTTTTGGTTTGTGTTGTTTTGTTTTGTTTTTAAGACAGGGTTTTTCTTTCTTTCTTTCTTTCTTTCTTTCTTTCTTTCTTTCTTTCTTTCTTTTTTTTTTTTTGTTTTTTTTTTGAGATAGAGTTTCTCTGTGTAGCTTTGTGCCTTTCCTGGATCTCACTCTGTAGACTAGGCTGGCCTCGAATTCACAGAGATCCACCTGCCTCTGCCTCCCGAGTGCTGGAATTGAAGGCGTGTGCCACCACCGCCCAGCAAGACAGGGTTTTTCCGTGTAGCCCTGGCTGTCCTGGAACTCACTCTGTAGACCAGGCTGGCCTTGAACTCACAGAGATCCACCTGACTCTGCCTCCCGAGTGCTGAGATGAAAGGTGTGCAGTGCCTGCAAGACACTTGTCTTGTGTTCTTGGAGTTTTCCCACAAGCACTCAGAATTCTCACACACTCCATTCTTGGGCTGTGTTCCAATATGTGTATATATTAATTTGACAAAATACCATGTTTCATTATGACAGTTTCATATACATATAATGTTTTGATTGGGTTTGCCTTCCCACACCCCTCTAACTGGCCTCCTTCACCTTCTAAAACAGCCTCCCTTCCCTTTACATGCCTTTTTTGTTGCTGCTAAATCTAGATTACTCATATGAGAGAAAACATGTAACTTTGTCTTCCTGAATCTGGCTTTTTTTTTTCTTAACACGATGTTCTCTGGTTCATTCATTTTCCTGAAAACGGCAGACTTTCATTCTTCTTTATGGTGAAATAAAACTACACTGTGTGGATATACCACGATTTCTTTATCTATTCATGTGCCGACGGGCACCGGGCTGACTCCTATCTTGGCTGTTGTGAATAGTGCTGCAATAAACATGGGTGTGTAGCCATCTCCATTGATTGCCCCCTTTGATCCCTTCCAGTGCGTACCCCGGCATGGTATTGGCATGCTCTCTCTGTGCTATGTAGTTGGCATTCTAGAAACAGAGGAACCCTGAGCAGACACTGGGCTGGTGACCTCTCAGCTTTGTGTGAACTTCCCGGCATATGGGGTAGTTTGCTATTGTGGCCTGTGTGTGTGTGAAGCTGTAACTTGGTACTGAGAAGCGGGATGATTCTATGTATACACTTAATGATGCTGAAGGAGCTTTGGAACTGGGTAAAGGGTGGCCTAGGTGAGATTGGCTCAGCAGCCCAGATTGTCAAGAAGGGACTTCAAAATCAAGCAAGTCTCCTAGGCACTTTGAGAGCAAAGAAGAAAGCTACCAAGGGTCTTAGAGAGTTATAACCAGTGTAGCCGATAAACATGTGGGTAGTAACTCCATCGTGACCATGACTCTAACAGAAAGGAGCATGTTATTGGACAGTAAGGAAAAGACAGTTCTTGCCAAGCAAAGAGCCTGTGTTTATGCTCTAGTGTGTTTGGGGAGGTGGAAGAGGGGAAATTGGCCATTTACCTGAATAGATTTCTAAGCAAAGTGTTGGAAAGGAGCTCGGGTCCTAATAGTAAGATGTGAGAAGGAAGAAATTCTTTGAAGTCAGAATAAGCAAAGGGAACTAGAATGTGAAAGATTTAGAAAATGCTCACCCTACCCACCCTGTGAAAATTGAGAAAGCAAGCTCAGAAGAGGTCAGTCTCTCAGTGTGTGGCCGACTGACACAGCTCGAGTTCCATAAGGATGTTCGTGTTGTAAGGGTCAACTGTGCACGCTGACCAGAATGTCACCAGTGCGAAGGGAAGGGAAGGGAAGGAGAGGGCAGGATAAGCAACGGTTGCCGTGCTGGGCATGGTAGTTTATTCCTGCAATCCTAGCACCTGGAAGGCTGAGGTGGGAAGATAGTTAGTTCAGGGTCATCCTGGGTTACATAGTAAGCCCTGTCTCAAAACAGGTATGGTGGTGCACATTTCTGATTCCAGAACTTGTGAGACAGAGGCAAGAAAATTGTTGCACATTTGCAGCGGGCTTGGTCTACCTAGTGAGTTCTAAGCCAACAAGGACTACATAGAAAGACCCAGTCTCAAAAACCAAATCAGAGGAGAAGAAGGAAGGTTGGGGAGGAAGGAGAGGAAAATGGAGGAGGAGGAGGAGGAGGAGGAGGAGGAGGAGGAGGAGAAGGAGGAAGAGAAGGAGGTGGAGGAGGAGGGGGAGGAGGAGAAGGAAGAGGAGAAGGAGGAGGGGGAGGAGGAGGGGGAGGAGGAGAAGGAAGAGGAGAAGGAGGAGGGGGAGGAGGAGGGGGAGGAGGGGGAGGAGGAGGAGGGGGAGGAGGGGGAGGAGGAGGGGGAGGAGGGGGAGGAGGAGAAAGAGAGGTCAATTTTGTGGCCTTTAAAAAACTATTATTATTATTGATGAGATCATAAGGCTATTGGAAGGCAAAAATGCACTATTCTCAGAGTCATGGGAGTCCTCAAGCCCTGCTTATTAAAACTCCAAGTGAACAGCCTTGAAGACCGCAATTGAGAGAGACTGCAGTTCCAGTCCATCTAGAAGAGTGGAATAGCACCCAGTGGGTCACAGAGGCAGGGCCACTGTCCCGGTAGAGAAGGGGCAGAGAATGGCATCTGAAGAGATCACTCTTCAGCTCTGAGAATGTGGGGTGTTTATTCTGTTAGGGTTGGGACTTGCTTGGGACCTGTCATCTCTTCCTTTCCCCTTTTATCTCCCTTTCAGACAGGGAGTATCTAGCTGTTGTTCTGAAAGCATGTAGGTGACTGGGTTTTACAGATTCACTGATGATGGAGAGGGATTGCACCTCAGGATGTGCCTAGATTCTCACCCATGTTTGATTTACATGGTGCTTAAATGGGACTTAAGGATTGCCACTGGAATGAGTCAAGGATTTGGCAGCTGGTGGGGCATATATCTCTTGCTAGTCTGTTTACATGCTATGAATTATTTCTTCCTAAGGTAACACATACATGCCTCTAGGACTGGTTGGGTCAGTAAAGTAGATGACCTTCCTCTGGAAATGTCCTTCCCCAGAGGTACCCAGAAACAAAAGATGGATCAAACAATTTCCTGGGTGGAAGAACTGAAAATACTCATATGGCCACTTCAACCGAGGTCTGGTAAATTTAGAAGTGACAAGGTGATCATTTTTCCATATTAGGTGTAGAAAACAGAAAAAAATAGATTTATTTATTTTTTTAATGTTTATTATTTTTTATTATTTTGGGTATGATGTGTGGGGAAGGGGCATGCCTCCACACTTATGTGGAGGTCAGATTCCCTCCTTTCACCTTTACATGGGAAACAGGGATTGAACTCAGGTCCTTGGGTTTGAGGAGCGAGTGCTTTACCCACTGAGCCATCACACCAGGTTCTAGACTCTCTCATTAAAGGCCCAGTATAGCAATAGCTCAAATAAGATAGAAAATTTCCTTTTATAGGAAAGTGTGAATGAAGTTCAGCAGTCTAAGCAGAGTTAATAATCATCTTGGCTCTGTGCAGTCAGGGCCCAGACTGCTGTGGAATAATCCTTTTGTCCACTGTAAATATGTATTACTCTCACTGGTTAATAAAAAGCTGATTGGACAATGGCTAGGCAGGACTTTTGGGGCAGAGAGGACGCTGGGAAGAAGGGCAGAGTCGGAGGAGCTGCCCTGAGATGCAGAGTGAGCAGGATAGGAAGTACATAATGAGGTAAACAAGCCTTGGGGCAGCACACAGATTCATAGACATGGGTTAATTTAAGTTATAAGAGCCAGGCAAAAACAAGTCTAAGCTATTGGCTGAGCATTTATAATTAATATTAAGTCTCTGTGTGGTTATTTGGGGAGTGACTGGCAGGACAGAAACGTCCACTTAACACCAGACTTGTGTGCTGTTGTTGCCATAGTCCACCTTCAGTTCCCATCTCTCTAGGTCAAAGACAGTGACTTCAACTGCTGCATCTCAGGCACACCAAGACCAAGGAGAGAACAAGAGAAAAGAGTTTACCTGTGTCTATTTAAAAGATTAATATGAGCAGGCTGTAATTCAAGCACTCAAAAGGTGGCGGTGAGAACATCCCAAGTCTGAGGCCAGCCTGCCTCACGTTGAATCCATCTTTACAACAATCAGAAAGAAAGCGTCAAGAGCCTGACCCAGACATTGTACATACCATGTCTGCCCATACCACACTGGTCAGAACCTCGTCAGCAGTGTGTCCACTAGCTGTGTGGTTGGTTATCTGTCCAGCAAAAACTCTCTTCTTTCAGAAGGGGGAAGTGAGGTCACAGCCACAACAAGCAGACTCAACTAGCCTCAAGTTGAGACAGTGTGTCAGCAGGGAGTGAGCATCAAGTAGACTCCAAGGAAAAGCAGGAGCAGGAGCGGGACCTCCAGAGGAGAACAGCCCCCAGCCTCCTGCGGGCACCAGGCTCTTGGGTTGAGGTCATCATGGAGACCCAGCAGCTTTCCTCCCTAGTTTACCGTCACCCCACAGAAGCCAACCCCGCGGCCTTCTGTTCCTGACCCCGGGTGTAGGCTAGGCAGCAGTACCCATGCTCTTAGGTAAATACTGGTTTGACTTAACTGTGTTGCTTCCTGTTGCAGCTGGATGCACTTATTATCTGTCTCCGTCGTTTCTGCCAGTTGTATAAGGGAGCCTTCAACTCGCCTCAGAAACAGTCACAAGGACGTCAGAGATTGCCTCAGTTCAGAACTTGAAGAGGAAAATAGTAACAGTTTTGGTCCAACCCTTCCTTGAAACCTGTCAGCACTCAAAGAGAAGGGGCCATCAGAAGCAGCAGTAATGCAAACCACACTGTTATGAGAACCAGACGGGCTACGGAGGGCTGGAGGGCTCAGTTCCTTCCAGAAAAGACAAATGCTTGCAGACCTGTGAGTGACATACCAATATGATCAGCTCACCCTCAAAAGAATATGCCCCTGCCTGGATTTGAAGAGCCTTGCGTGAAACTGTTTATTTTATTTTTTTCCAGTGTTTTAAATTTAACCAGCCGGAGAGAAGTACCATTTTGGGCATGGTAGCTCATGGCTGTAATTCCCAGGCCGGGGCAGGTCAGCCTGAGCTCCATAGTGAGTTCTCAAAAAAGTACCATTTTATTAAGCCTTTGTAAAATGAAGGTTTGTTTTCCTGCCCGCCCCCGCCATGGGAAGCTGCATTTCATCAAAGAGACAGAAAACAACACCTGTAACTAGCACACTGGATACGAAGCCCAGCACAACATCCCCAAACACGTGGTTTGTTGATTCTCTTCCACAGAGAGTGGGATTTTCCAGAGGCTTCTGTAATGAGGATTTCCAAGCTACAGGATTCATGTTCAACCAAAGAAGTTCCCAAGTCTGCTTGGCATGAAGAAGGTATTCAACTAATTCTTGTTGATTACATTTCAGACAGGCACAGAAATGATAGAATATTCCTCATCCAACACATTGACACAGAACTCCCGCAGCATACAGGATTTGCGATTGAATATGCAATTTCCCTTCACTTATGTGGAAAAGCCAGACAGGTCTGTCAGTGATGGACCTGGGGGCGGAGGGAGGGTCTAGTCCAGTGGTGTGAACATCTGGCCAGCATGCCTGATGCCCTAGGTTCAATCCTTAACACAGTGAAACTAAACAGAAGAAAAAAACGCACACAAATCAAACCGTTGTTTCAACCAGGTGTGGTGGTGCATAATCATAACCCCAGAACACAGGAGGTTCACTATGACTGTGAAGCCAGTGTGATTGACATCTGAGGTCCAGGCCAGCCAGGGCTACATTGTGAGACCCTGTCTCATAAAAGAGTCTATTGAAGAGGGGGAAAAAAAAAATCACACATGGGTGGGGCAGAATGAGAAAGCTTTTAGTGTATAATGACCTGAACGATTTAAAGATTTCAACGGTAGCCCTGTTACTTTCTGTTTCAGTGTGTGGAAGGCGGTTAGAGTCTAAGGTCCCGACGGCTCCTGGTGTCTTTATCATTTTAGAGAAAGGCCAAAACTTTGTCAAAGATGACAAAACACTGCTCGATGGCATTTGTACCCTTTATTCATTTAGGACTAGTTCCTCCAAGAATTAGGGGTGATAGAATGCTTACCTAGCATGCATAAGGTGGTGGGAGGGAGGGGTACTCGGGAGTGGGGGTGGGGGGGTAGGGGGTGATCTCCAACAACCCCTCACCTAAAAGAATGTTTGTTTTCAGACCCAGCGTTTTTGAGTCTTTTTATAAAAACATATTCATTGAATGCATTGAGTTAGATAATGTGGTGTTTTCCCTCAAAACATTCTTTCAGAGGTAACTGATTCAGCATTGCGTTGAGGTTTCCCCGAAACACTCCCAGGTTTGGAAACTCCCTAAGAGGACACCCACGTAACCCTAGGCAGGATGAGGACTCACACAAGAAAGAGAACACAGGGTGAGCTCGGGGCAGACCCAGGCACAGGTTCCCGGAGATGCTGTCCCAAGAGAGTCAGACACAAGTGAAACCTCCAGCAAGGACTTCTCCATGTGGGAACTGCTTGAAATATTATCACCCAGGGAACTCATTAGAGACTCAACATCCAAGTTTTTATTGCGGGGGCCAGTCACACAGGCAGCCTCTGCTTGGCACAGGCGCCAGTTTGAGAGTCCCAGGAGGAAAGCAGGTGTCTGCACAGACCATATTGTTTGCATGCTTTAGGCACAGCCAGCCTCTTATCACCAGGGGTGGGAGGGAACGCTAGCAAAATCCAAGTTCCCAGGCAGCAGCCGGAGAGGCAACCTTGCGAGCAGGCCTGTCATGTGGAGGAGTGCAGGTCCACTTTGCGAATTTCTTTCTGCACGCACACCATCAGTAGAGATAATCACGAGCATAACAGTAGGAAACGTGAAGCGTTTTTCTTGTATTTGGTACTTGGACAGGTAGGCAAGCGGTCTACTTTTTTTTGTTTTGTTTTGTTTTGTTGAGACAGGGTTTCTCTGTGTAGCTTTGCACCTCTCCTGGAACTCACTTGGTAGCCCAGGCTGGCCTCGAACTCACGGAGATCCGCCTGCCTCTGCCTCCCGAGTGCTGGGATTAAAGGCGTGCACCACCACCGCCTGGCCGCGGTCTACCATTGAGCTATGCTTTCACCCACCTTTTGATGTTTTTTGTTTCTCCACCATAAAGTGATAGCTGATCCTTTTTTTACTCGTATTATAATTAATATTTATGGAACCTTTACCATGCCAGGATATTGTTTCAATCTTTTTTTTTTGTTTTGTTTTGTTTTGTTTTTTGTTTTTCGAGACAGGGTGTAGCTTTGCACCTCTCCTGGAACTCACTTGGTAGCCCAGGCTGGCCTCGAACTCATGGAGATCCGCCTGCCTCTGCCTCCCGAGTGCTGGGATTAAAGGCGTGCGCCACCACCGCCCGGCTGTTTCAATCATTTAAATTTGATGTTAAACCAAGAAACAAGTCCTATCTCCTTTCCCTCATTTTATAGGTGAGACTATTTAGACCCAGATAGTGTGTTATAAGGAAACTTGTTTAAAATTTCACAGCTAGAAGCTGGACGTGGTGGCACACACCTTTAATCTCAGCACTTGGGAGGTAGAGCAGGTAGATCTCTATGAGTTCAAGGCCAGCCTGGTCTACAGAGTGAGCTCCTGGATAGCCAGAGCTACATAATAAGACCTTACCTTAAAAAAACAAAACAAAACAAACAACCAAATAAAACTCTAAAAACAAAAACAAAACCCCCAAAATCTCACAGCTAGAGCCTGGAGAGATGGCTCAGTGGTTAAGATCATTGAGTGCTCTTGCAGAGGACTGGAGTTTGGTTCCCAGTACTCAGACGAGGGCTCACACAGTTGTCTATATATGGGATCTCATACCTTCTTTTGCCTCTTCCAGCACCAGGTACACATATGGTGCACATATATACATGCAAGCAAAGCACTCATGCCCACCAATAATAAAATTAATAAATCTAAAAAAAAATCTCACAACTAATTGTCAGTGCTTGGGGTTGAACTAGGAGGTGGCAACTGTCTATCAGGGGCTCTGGGGCCCACGTTGACACCTTGATAATAAGATCCCTTATTGCTTTATTGTAAGGGATGTGTCACCAGCAGCTCTGTTGGTGCCACCTTCAAGCTTCTGATCACAGTACTGGCATTGACACCTCTGCTGAAATGGGCTTTCTTGAGTTGGGCTGAGGACCTGTCCTGAATGGATTATCCATGCCATTGGCACTAGCTAGTGTTCTCAAAACTGGGCCAGAAAAACGCTGGGTTGGCTTACGAGATAGGAGCGGAGTAGTCCTGTAATGGCCACCTGCAGGGTGTCAAGATAGACGATCTAGTGGCTGCGCAGTCTTGAGAAGCTAGAAGCCTCAGAATCAGGGGGCACAATGATGCGGTCCAGTCCCAGGCTGAAGGCCGAGAAGCTTCCTGGAGAGCTGTGAGTCTACATCGAAAGGATGAAGAAGCTGGAGTCTGACGTCTAGGGTGATGGCAGCAATAATAGACACTGCTGTGGATATCACTCTGTATGCTGTGAGTGTGTTGCTCTGACTGGTTGATAAATAAAATGCTGATTGGCCAGTAGCCAGGTAGGAAGTATAGATGGGGTAAGGAGACAAGGAGAATTCTGGGAAGAGGAAGGCTGAGTCAGGAGATGCCAGCCTGCCATCTAGGGAGCAGCATGTAATGGCACACAGGTAAAGCCACAGAGCACGTGGCAACATATAGATTAAATGGGCTGAGTTTAAATGTAAGAGCTAGTAAATGATAGGCCTGAGCTAATGGCCGAGCAGTTTTAATTAATATAAGCCTCTGTGTGTTTACTTGGGTCTGAGCGGCTGTGGGACTGCGTGACACAGAAAAACTCCAACTACAAGACACACTGGCTCAGACTTGAGCGTGTATATACTGGTCAGCTTCATCTCCTTCCACATTTATCCCATCTGGGTCCCCAGCCCATTGGATGGTGCTACCCACATTCAGGATATATCTCTCCCCTTCACTAGCTCTCCCGAATACCAATCATCTCCAAAAATGCCCTCATAGGCACACCCAGAGGTTTGCTTTGCCGGAGTCCAAGACATCTTTCAATGCAGTCAAGTTGACAGTCAAGACCAATGTCATATCAGCTATTCAGTAAACAAAACCATGCTAGTTCTTGGTACTTAAAAAAAAATACATTTTAAAAGCAAAAGAGCCACGAGTAATTGAATGTGTCTGAGGCCTGCCTGCCTAGATTTCGCTCATCTTGAAACTCAACTTCTTCCTTAAGCCTAGACAGTGTTGTCGTCATAAGGCAGGCACAGCCAAACAGATGGGTTTGATCTCCCAGATAGTCGGTCTGGGGACGCCAGCACCGTCTGAAGAGCATAATCTGCCTCAGAGACCTGGTGGTGGACGTGGAGAAGCCCACATCTGGTTGTGAAGGGAGAGGAAAGGAGTTTTGACAGAGCAGAATCAAGAAGCAGGAGGCTGCCAGGAAATTGGGGTTGAAGGTATTCCAGAAAGTCTGGAATTCAAGGGGATGGGGAGAATGGTTTCTCCTTTGTAACTGACCATCTCTAGGGTCTATCCTGGGATGATGATAATAACTCACCTGTGTGATGTTTACACACACACACACACACACACACACACACACACACTTATATCAATTTATACTGTCTTCACAGACAGCCTGGGAGGGAAGACATATCTATGTGGTTAAGGCTACTTTATAGATGAAAGCAGAGGTACCGGATATGGTGACTTCCTTTTATCTCAGGACTGTGGCTTGTGTTCTTTTAATCTCGGACAGTGCTTCACAATCGTCAGCGTGCAGACAAACCATCTTTAGGATCAGCAGGTCCAGTAGATCGGGAGTGGAGTCAGGCTTCGCGTCTAACAAGCCCCTAGGCGATACAATAGGAAAGCTGGATGCAGAATGTGTTATAGACAGTTCCTGCCTTCCAGGGTTGGACCTCCTTCTCTGACTTTATGATCAGGTGGAAATGAGCACACATAACCATGCTATGTATTGTTGACTTTGAGTGGAACATGTAAGAGGTTAAATGAAATACTCTGGGTTGTACAATAGGTGTGTAAAGATGAGCGTGCCCAACGGGCTAATCTAGGTGTTTGGTTCTGAGTATGTTTTAGGAAGGCGAGGCTTAGCTCTGATGTTTGATAGGTAAGGTGTTGTGTTAGTTACTATTCTGTCACTGTGATGAAACACCATGGCTACAAGCACTTATGGAAGGAACAGTTTATTTTGGCTTAAGGTTCCAGAGGGGATCTGACACCCTCCCACAGACATACACACTGCACTGGTGCTGGGGATGGCAGGCTACAGTCAGTCATACATGCCTTTAGTCCCAGCACTGGGAGGTAGAGACAAATGGACCTCTGGGAGATTAAAGCTAAGCTGGTGTATGAAACAAGTTCAGGCCAGCCCGAGCTACAGAGTGAGACCCCTGTCTCAAACAAACAACACATTGGGGTCACAAAAGTATGAAGACGTGTGGCGGTCAGCTCCCCTGCATCCATGAAAAGCCATGCACAGTGGTACTGCGGCAACTGTAACCACAGTGCTCCTGTACTGAGGTGGGAGGTCCAGACGGGAGAACCCTGGGAAGTTTATAAGCCAGCTAGCCTGGCATTTGCAGTGGCAGACAAAAGACCCAGTCTCAAGGTGAAAGGGGAAGACTAACAGTCGTGATTGTCCTGTGACCTTTGTGCATGTGCCTTGGCTTGCTCCATACATATGAGCAGGTACACACACAGACATACAGACACACACACACACACACACACACACACACACACACGCACACAATGATAAAAAAAGAATGTATGAATACTTAAAAACATATTATATAATATTTTATATATATATATATTATATATATATATATATATATAAAATAAAGCCAGGCGGTGGTGGTGCACACCTTTAATCCCAGCACTCGGGAGACAGAGGCAGGTGGATCTCTGTGAGTTCGAGGACAGCCTGGGCTACCGAGTGAGTTCCATGAAAGGCTCAAAGCTACACAGAGAAACCCTGTCTCAAAAAAAAAAAAAAAAAGACCCCAACATATTATAGACTGAAAAGCATGTTATCCTATTGACTAGGCAAGAATTAAAATGCTTCCCCCTTTGTGCCCTCTTTAATCACTAACTCCTTCCTCACTGGAGAAAACATTGTCTTGACATCTGTGATAATTATTTTCTTGCTCTAGACAACTGATTTTTCAAGGAGATTTTGCTGTTGTTCTTAGCCTGTCCCCAGCACTTTAATGATATTCCACTCAGGGTAAAGGTACACCATCCAAAGGGAGGGAGCTTGTCTTTTGAAATCATGGGAGAAGATAACGCCTTAGCGAAGTCCAGCCAGGGCTTAGCCGTGATGCTTAGAAAAGGAGGGCACCACCCCTGCAAAGCACCAACTGTAGAGTGAGGTGTCCTGGAAGAAATGGGTCCTCCTTACTGTGCGCTGTCAATATTTAATAAACCAGTTATAATTGTGCAAAGTCTGTTACTGATGGTGGGACACATAAGAAAGGCCTGTAATCCAGGGGCTGGAAAGAGGGCTCAGCAGTTAAGAGCACTGGCTCCTTTTGCAAAGGACCTGGATTAGGTTCCCAGCAACCCCATGGCAGTTCATACTATCTGTAACTCCAGTTCCAGGGGATCCAACACCCTTGTCTGGCCTCTCCTGGCTCTGCACGCACATGGCGCACAGGCATACATGCAGACAAAATACTCATAAACTTTAGAGAAAGGTAGGAAGGAAGGAAGGAAGGAAGGGAGGGAGGAAGGAAGGAAGGAAGGAAGGAAGGAAGGAAGGAAGGAAGGAAGGAAGGAAGGAAGGAAGGTTGATCTGTATCCAAAGGACACACTAAAATAGAAGAGGAAGGTACTACTAAATGTTACCTGCTCACAGTCTCGTGCATCCCAGGATGGATCACAGCTCGCTGTGTAACCAAAGATGGTGTTAAACTCCTAATTCTCCTGCCTCTACCTCCTGAGTGCTGGCTTCGCTGTACCACTGAGCCTGGCTTATTTAGTGCTGGAGACAGAACTCAGGACTAGGCAAGCACTCTGTCAACCGAGCTCTGCTCCAAGGCCCTGTTGCCTGCTTTGGAGTGTCTTGGCTTACAGTGGTTCTAAATGCCTTTAGTTGATAAAATCCAGTCTTTAGTTTTCAATAAAATGTTTCCTAATACCTGCCTGCCAAACCGAGTCTCTGCTTCGTGCAGCCCCCAGTCTGACGAAAAGTGTGACACTGATCTACCCAAGGGACAAAAGTATACAAGCTATGAGTGCTTATTTCTGGCACCAGGTTTCCAGAAGTCTCGGTGTAGACAAAAGAAATCCGGAAAGTGCCCAGAGAGCTGTGGACAGGACTGAACTACGGCAGAGGGGAGGCTGAAGGACTCTTCCTTCCTGCCTCCTTCCTTCCTTCCTTCCTAGGTGTGTGTCAGTTAACTGCTACATAACCAACCACCCCCAAAGCTTAATGGCTTCAAACAAGTGACTCTTGTTTCTTTGATGTTGATTTCCCCCAGTATACTTCAGCTGCAGATCAGCTGGGCTGGAGGGACCTATGAGGTCTCACACCCAGAGCTGAGAGCTGGTGCTGTTTAGTCTGAAGCACTTCAGACCTTATCCTTCAATATTTTCCCCAAGGATTTTTATCATTTTTGACTGTGTGTGTATTTGCATCTGTCTGTCTGTCCCTCTCTCTCTCTCTCTCTCTCTCTCTCTCTCTCTCTCTCTCTCTCTCTCTCTCTCTCTGTGTGTGTGTGTGTGTGTGTGTGAAGGCTAGAGGTATTGGATCCCCCGGAGCTGGAGTGATTGTAATCTGCCCGGTGTGGATTCTGGGAACCAAATTCAGTCCCCTTCAGAGCAGTACACATTCTTTTTTTAAAAAAAGAACTTATTTCATTTTTTAAAATTATGTGTGTGTGCACATGAGTGAAGGCGCCTGTGGAGGCCAGAGGGGACAGTCCCCTAGAGTTGAAGCAACCTTACGGTTGTGAGACATCCAATGTGGGTTCTGAACTCAAGTTCTCCAAAAGAGCAAAGTTCCCTCTTAACCACTGAGCCATCATCTCTCCAGACTCTTGTCCTAAGTGTGTGTGTGTGTGTGTGTACGTGTACAAGCTCATGCTTGCACAGGGGGCAGAGGAAGAAATTGGGTGTCTTGATACATCATTGCCCACTCAATGCATCACTGCCCAACAGGTCTCTCACGGGACTTACAGCTAAGCAAGTGGCCAGCAAGCCCGAGAAATCTTCCTGTCTCCCCCGTCACCAGCTCTGGGTTTCACGTGCAGCCACAATGAGCTTTTTGTGTAGGTGCTGGGGATTTGAACTCAGGTCATCATGATAGGACAGTAAGTGTTCTTACCCAGGGAGCCAATTCCCTAGTCCCTGTCCCAAAGGTTTTTATTAGCCAGTTGTTACACCAGCAGCTATGGATCAGCTATGGAGGAAGCACGTACACCACAGAAATGGGCCAATGCTGTAAATCAGGCCTTATCTTTTACTGAAGCGTCATTCACCAGGACTGCACGGCTGTCATCTGCGTGTGCTCTGCAGAACCTCGCCTGGTGTGGGTGATCAGCGTGTGTCTATAAAACCAAGTCTTCAGCTAGGCAGGGTTAGAAACAGGGCAGCAGGCTTACTGTCAGAAACAGCCAAAAAAATTGTAAAACACGTGGAGACTGTAGATCCAAGATAACTGGGCTTTGATGTGGGATACACTGGGATTAACACAAGCACATGGGAGCGTGTGTGCTTGCACACACACACACACACACACACACACACACACACTCATACTATGTTGTAAACAGCCCCAGGAGGTCTGTTCATTTAAGCTGCGATTGCTTCTGGATGCTGCGTGTCAGACTGGCTTAAATACGTGATTACATACTTCAGTCCTGGAACGCAAAAGGAGCAATCAAGATTCCTTCCCACAGGAATATTCCAGAAAGACACAGTGTTGGAACTGAGAGAGCTGAGTCTGGAGAAGGCGCAGCACGTGCTTCCTCATGGACCTATCTTCATAGTCTTCCTCACTGATGTCTGGGCTCTTCCTGTTTTGTCCATGCCTTCCTGTAGCTGAAGTCATGGCTGTGTCTTCTGGCGTTGAGCAGAGCAGCTGTTTTGTTCTTTTGCTCTGCATTGTTTGGGTTGTCCCCAGACTGTCATCTTGGGGACAGAGGAGTGTGGGAGCAGTGTGGCGTGGCTGCTTTCCCCATGCAGTTTGCAATTGCTTCTTACTGAGCTCGCCTGGGGCCTGGGAGTGTATGTGTTAGATCTCACCACTGCCTCACAGAGTTTCTAGGCTACCTTGAGAGAGGAGGATGAGTAACTCGGTCCTCGAAAAATTTCCCCGTATTACCTATCGATGACTATCCCAGGCATCAATCAGATCCCTTTTTATGGTGTTGCAAATGTAGTCTTCTGCTAGTTGTCCTTCCTTCGCGCATCCGTAAATGTTAAGGTTCCCCTGGGTCTTGTCTTCTGGCCTTTGGCTTCTGCATTCTCTCACTCCCTGGGTGGTCCTGGACAAGTCAGTCCATCCTCAACTGGTTACACGTGTGTGGCCTTGAACTCACAGAGAACTCCAACAGTGGCATAAGAAGTTAGGCCAGTTAAGAGGCCGGTAGCCTAGTGAGGCGTCTGCTTGAGAAGGCCAGGCAGGAAGGCACGGAACAGGAAAGAGGTGTGGGATTCTCAGGGAAGGATGAACACAAGACGTTTCTGAAGGGGAGTTCAGGGAGTCACGTGCTCACTACACGCCTAATACCAGGTCAGGCAGTGTAGAGAGATGTGCTCGGCTGACTGGACGACACCATCTCTTGCCAAAGCAACTCAGGATTTGTCTCACAAGGAATTTCTTCCTTTCCCTTTCCTTTCTTGTTTGTTTTGACACAGGGCTTGTTTGTTTCTCTGTTTGTTTGTGTTTGTTGTTGTTTTGCCTTGTAACCTTGGGTGGTTTGGAACTTACTATGTAGCCAAGGCTGGCCTGGTACTCACAGCAATCCTTCTGTCTCAGCCTCCTAAATGCTGGCATAGGTGTGTGCTACCATCCCCAGCAAGGCATTTCAAATCTTTTAGAGAAGAAAGACCAAGCTGGACAAAAAGAGATAGGATTAACAGGAGCCCTTTCTTTGGCTTGATGCTAAGAATTTTTTTTCCTCATGGTGGGCCCATTCTAACATGGCAGATGCCCTCTCCTACCCTCTATCCTCCCCCCTTAGTGTTGGGTAAAGGCAGGCGCGCGCGCACACACACACACACACACACACACACACACACACACACACGCCCATGGGCGTCTGCCCCAGCACTTCCCTTTAGGCACTGTCTAGGAAGCCCGTCTTTTCCTGTTGGGCTTGAAAGCTAACGGGGGTGTGACGCTGGAGCGGCCTGTGGGACCTCGTCACACTGCCCAGCACATCCTAAAAGACTGCAGGCCGCCTCGAAGGCGACATTCTGTAGAGGTGTGTTCCTGGATCCAGTCATGACTAAAACGAATGAGTCCCAGCTTTCCCCTTACACAAACCAAGGAATTTTTTTTTTTTTTTTTGGTTTTTCGAGATGGGTTTCTCTGTGTAGCTTTGCGCCTTTACTGGATCTTGCTCTGTAGACCAGGCTGGCCTCGAACTCACAAAGATCCGCCTGCCTCTACCTCCCAAGTGCTGGGATTAAAGGCGTGCGCCACCACCGCCCGGGCAAACCAAGGAATTTTTACTTATTTTGTGGAATGGTAAGCAAGGTCTGTCTGTGTAACCCAAGCTAGCCTCCAACTTGCTATGTAGCCCAGATGGCCTTGGACCGTGGGTGATCCTTTTGTCTCAACTCCTGAGTGCTAGACTCACAGAGAAGCCCACCATGACCTGCAGCTAGAGTTTTCCTGCCTGGCCCATGGTCAGGACAAATCTCTCTCACCTGCCAGTCCCACAGCCACTCAGACCCAACCAAGTAAACACAGAGACTTATATTGCTTACAAACTGTATGGCCGTGGCAGGCTTCTTGCTAACTGTTCTTACAGCTTAAATTAATCCATTTCTATAAATCTATACCTTGCCACGTGGCTCGTGGCTTACCAGCATCTTCACATGCTGTTTGTCATCGTGGCGGCTGGCAGTGTCTCTGACTCAGCCTTCCACTTCCCAGCTTTAGTCTCCTCCTTGTCCCACCTACACTTCCTCCTGCCTGACTACTGGCCAATCAGTGTTTTATTTACCAACCAATCAGAGCAACACATTTGCCATACAGAACATCCCACAGCAATGATGGGCTAAAAATTCTCTTTTTGCTTAAGCTAGTTTTGGTTGTGTTTCCTTCCCATGTCACTTGAAAGTTTTAAATGAATCGAAGTCGCCACCTCTTTCAGTGTCCCTTAACCCCGCCCCCCAACACACCACTGTGAATTCTTCCGAACATTACTTGTCATACAAAAAGCTTCTAAGGACTTCTGTTATTTACATAGTACTTTAATCCAATTAGAATGAAATCTGTTTATTTTGCCTTTTCAAAAACCAGCGATTTCCTAGTGTCCTCTCTAGTCAGGCTGGTTTGTTAACTGAACCATATATGTTACTCTCTGTTCTCCTGCTGCTTCTCTGTCCACCTGGAAATGGTCTCCCACTCCCCTCTTCCCATGGAAATCCCACCTCATGCTTACAGTCCCAATTCACACACACTTCTATAAATGTTCTCGAAGAAATGACAGCTCCAGAGATCTTTTCCTTTCTGAGCACTCCGATACTAGACCATGCATCCTGGTTGGTTTTTTTTTGTTTTGTTTTTTTGTTTTTTTTCCCCACACATAGGAACATGCCGGCTTCTGTAATTACTTATCTTTCTGTGTTAGCTTTGTTTTCCTTGCCAAAACTTAAGTCTATGTAAGACTGAACGGTGTGAAGCCAGGCACTCAAGACGTTAGTCCGGGTTTCGTTGCTATAACACATGCATGTTGCCGGAGCAATACCCCAGGCTAAGTAACTTACAGAGAAAACAAATTTAGTTGGGTGTAGTGGTGCATACCTAACATTTGGGCTGCTCAGGAGGCTGAGGGAGGATGATCCCAAACTGAAAGCTAGCCTGGGCAATTTGGTGAGACCATTGTCTCTAAATAATAAAGGAGTGTGTGGCTCAGAGGTGGAAAACTTGACTAACAGGCCCAAGGCACTGGTCTCAAGCCTCAGTATTGCAAAAAGAAAAGAAAAGAAAAGAAAAGAAAAGAAAAGAAAAGAAAAGAAAAGAAAAGAAAAGAAAAGAAAAGAAAAGAAAAGAAAAGAAATTTATTTACTTATAGTTCTAGAGACTTGGAGGTCATGAGTGTGGTACTGACCTCTGGGAAGGATCTTCCTGCATGGCTTTGAGGTGGGGTGAGTGAGGTCTTATTGCTTTGACATAGTAGCAACTGAAAGACAAGAGAAGGGAGGAGGGGGCTGAACTGATCACAAATCTCGCCAATGATGACCAAAGCCCATCTGTGGGGACAGACCCCCACATAATCTAATACTTCTTATTAAGACCCAGGCCCCAGGGCTGGACAGGTGGCTCATTGGTTGAGAATACTGCTTGCTCTTCCAGAAAGGTCCAAGGTTCTGTTCCCAGAGCCCATAAAGAAGGGATTAGAGGCAAATGGAGTAAGGTTTTTTCAAAAAATCAGCACAAGAAAGTGAATATTTAAGAAGACAAACTCTTGCTCTCTTTCCTGTAGCAAAAAGCTGTTTCTGGGACCGAGGAAGAACTAACAGGCGTTCAAACCAAAAGGCTTCCGTAGCTGGTGGAATTCTCTGTGGCCCGGGGCTTGGGAGGACTTTTGTTGTTTTCAGATTTTCCACTGATTGAGTGAAGCTGACCCATCTCGTGGTCTTGTTATATATCCCTGACTGTCCAAGTACTCACTGCTTAGCTCAGACAGGCCTGAACTTGCAGCAGTCCCCCTGCCTCTGCACCCAAAGTGCTGAGATTACAAGCCTGTACCACCCTACCAGGCAGGTTCTTCAGTCTTGAAGGCCAACCAGCCTCTGACTCCTTTAAAAACAAAAACAACCTAAAACACAATCCACCTTTCCTTTAAATTACAATATAATTATCTAATTACTCAGGAGGATTCCCGTGACAGACATGCGAGGATAAGAGTTCATTTGTGCGGTTGGGATGGGAATGTCCGGCAGGTCCAGCAGCTCCGTAGTCTGTCCAGTTCCCAAGTACCTCTCCCTGACTCCAGGAGGAGAGCCGGCCAGGCATGCTGCGGGAGGAGGCCTATTGCCTTGTTGACTCTCCAAGAATGTCAGCCAAGGCCAGGGCTCCTGTAGTCCCTGACCACAGGGAAGCTCAGAGGAACTCTATGCAACCCGGGCTTGGCTGGTGCCCTATAGCTCAACCTTCTGGAGGCAGATCCCAGAGACGGAATGGAAACAGCTGTTTGCTGTGCTCCAGCGCCCCACTGTTTGTGAAGTTGACTGGCTTCCATGGTCTGAACCGTGTCCAGCTATGTTGAACCTCTAGCCTGTCCACCCCTCCGGATCTGTCCCACCTCAGAGTTCCGGAGGACCCTTCTTACCCTCATTATATGCTGGTCCATTTATCACACAGGGAAGTTTGTACTGAAGTCTGAGATCTTTTTTTTTTTTTTTTTTTTTTTTTTTTTCCTCTTCTGGCTAGTCTGCAATCCCTACATCCAAGCTTAGCCGTCTTCTTCCCAAATTTGACTTTCCCTACCCCTGGCAGAACCTCAAAGGCTGGGCTGGGGGAGGGTGGGATTTCCACTCGTGTTATATAAACAAGGAAGTGAAGGAGGCCTCTGTGCTCACAGGACTCTGAGCATGAAATGATGTGAGTCTAAGCGTTTAAATCCCTTGGCTGGGATAAAGCATGAAAAGCTTGCTTTTTCATTCTCACTGGGCCTGAGCTGCGCAGTGCATTTCGGGACTTGGGGTTATCATGATAACTACACCAATTCATGCCCGAGGTTTTCCAAAGGCGCTAGCTAGTAAACAACACGAAGAGCTGCTCACGTTTCTGTCTGTGCTCCTGGCACTGTGTCAGAGGCTTCGGTGGGTGTCTGTAATTAGACAGATTGCTCTAGTTTTACTGCAGTTATCTCTGAGTCACAGCTTTAAAAAAAAAAAAAAGTAAGGACTGAACAGGAAGCAGAGGAGGCAGGACTCATATCCTGGGCTCTCTATTTAATAGGACACTTTACCTTATCGTCTCCTAAGGAAAGTAAAGGAAATTAAACCTACTTTAAACCTCTGGAAATGTGTTGTGCAAGGGATCCTGGCGAATACTTCATTAAGTGAATCATAGTTTCTATATAAATTCTGGTTTCACACACACACAGACACACAGACACACAGACACACACACACACACACAGCTACCTTTTGGCATGCTTAACATGAGTTACAATATTTCTATTTGGGAAAATTAAAGAGGCCTTCGTTCACGCCTTTGACAGATGTTTCTCCAGCGTGCTTCTGGGACCCCAGGAGGAGGGCAGGTGGACTCCCACCTTCACCCCTGTGGCGTTTTCTTCCACTCTTCATGGGTCTTGCTTAGAGAGAGAATGTATTTTATTTGTGGCAGTAAGCCACGATAAAGGAAAGTGTTTTCTTTTTCTCACTGTACTACATCTCATTGTAAAGGGAAATGAACCAAAAATTATGGGAATATATAACTATTTTCCAGGTTTGCTGGCCTCATAGAAACAACAACTGTGGCTGAAGTTTTAATACTTTCTCTTCTTCCTGCAGAGACAACACAGAGTGACCTGCTTGTAATCTCTCTGTCCCGGCTTCTGCAGCCCTTCAGGACCTGGAGGGATTTTTAGTGGGTGGCTCTTAACCTCAGGGCAAGCCGACAGTAAACACGAGCAAAGCTCTGGCCACAGGTCTGAGGAAGGCTTTCTTCTCCTTGTCTTGATGCATTCCCACAAAAACTCACCAAAGGTATTTAAAGTTAGGACTGCTGTAGGAAATCCAGAGTAGATGGCCACCAGATATACACAGAGCATCAGGGCAGTCCCATACTAAATAATCAATAGGTGCTTGCTGAATGAGTATTTGTGAACTCAACCTACATTCAGAAAATTAAGACAGCCCTGAAATACATCCTGGACTCCACAGGTTTTCAGCTAATCTTAGTCTTCTACTTTTATACACAGAGAAGTGGGAAACAGCTAAGACTTTCCTGGCTCTATCTGTTTTCCTTCTTTATTCTCTGTCATTTCAGTTTCTGCTCTCATGTCCAAGGACCCGAGACTGCACGGAAAACCCATGCCTGTGGTGCAGGATGCACAGGACATATTAATAATGCCTGTCAACTCCGCGGGCTCCCAGGAACCTCCAGAAAAGCTCTCTGATGGGAGTCCAGGATGGATGGTATGAAGGACTTTTTGAAAATGCTTCCTGGCCCAAAAGGTGGTAAAGGTTTAACGAGCACCGTGAAGAAATGTATTTAAGTTAATAAAGCCTTTTATTGAGTGTTTACTGTGTATGACTACACGCTTCGTGTCTATTAACTCTTTTCATCTTCAACAAAACAACCCTGTAAAGAAGTTACAGCCGAAATCCCCACCTTCCAAATGAAACAACTGAGGCAGAGGGGCAGCTCAGTAGCTTGGCTAGGGTACACGCAAGACAGGGTTTAAAGCCTCGCCAGCCTGGCACCAGGGCACACATGCTCTGCCACTCCGTCTGCTGTCTCCGGATTGGAGAGGACTTGATTGTTCTCTGGCTTGTAGGACGTGAGGTTACGTCTGTTTCGTTTGCCTCCCACACTCCAGCATCAGAACTGAACACAAGGGATCTAAAATGCTGTAAAAAACATTTTGAAAAGGTTGTGTGCTTTGCTCTTACTAAACCTATCATCTCTTCAGTCTTTTCAAAATCAAACTATTGGTACAGCAGCAACATGTCATCATCCAGCTGGAAAACAGAGGTGAATAAACAATTCTATCTGGTAGTGTTTCCCCTGAGAACCCCCCGCTACCCCCTGACATCTCCCCTCTCCACTCCAACCCTCAGGCTAGAGAGGAAGTCTTAGAGTCACTGCTCAGGGTCCATCCAACGTTCTTTTATTTGTTTGTTTTTGAGATAGGGTCTGTAAAGAAGTCTGGAGTGGGGCTGGAGAGATGCCTCAGTGGTTAAGAACACCGGCTGCTCTTCCAGAAGACCCGGGTTCAATTCTCAGCACCCACATGGCAGCTCACAACTATCTGTAACTCCAGCTCCAGGAGGTCTGGCACCCTCATACAGATAGATATGCAGGGAAAACACCAATGCACATTAAAAATAAATACAAAATTTAAAAAAAAAAAAGATGTCTGGAGGGAGATGAGACACATGGACACTTCTTTCCAGTGGGAGCTACAGAAAGCCAATGGGATGAACCATGCCCAGGACTGCTCCATGGAAGGAATTCCAGTACGTGGGTTGCTGAGGTGTATAAAAAAGGACAGAGGTTTGTGGAAGCCATGCTGCTTTTATCAGTAGTCGCCAGGAAGTCCCTGAGCCTCACACAGTCTGCTTCCTCTGGTGTATTAAGTTATGGGTTGCCAGTTGAAAGTCCTATTTTAATAATTGAATCAGCTTTCTGGTCTCTGTTCTTCTACAGTAAGGCGCACAGCCAGAAAAGGAAACTACGTAGATAAAGCATTTGCAATACAAGTCTGAGAAAGGGGATTTGGATCCCCAGAACCCATGTTAAAATAGGGTGATTATGTCTGCTTGTTTGTAATCCCAGTGCTCAGTGCTTGGGAGGCAGAGACTGGGAACTGCCAGGGCAAGCTCTCTAGCCAGACTAAGCTGAACTTGGGGGCTAGGGGTGGCTCCAGATTCAGTGAGAGACCCTGCCTCAGTAAAGAGTGATCAAGGTGACATCCAATACCGACCTCTGCCCTTCACACATGTGTGCACTAGCACACACATGTACCCTTCCACAGGCCAACATGAATACACACATGCAAGCACATTGCACATGGGGACAGGGTTAATGGCGTCCTTTAATAGCATTGAAGAGCAATTTTGCAAGGCCACTGTTCTTGCTGCTGCCTGGGGATTAGGGCTCTGGTGTTTTGGTGACCAGACACTTTGTGTTGTGATGTGCCTTTGGTCCCCTACCCTCACCTGTGAGCATGCCTGCTCTGAAGCCCATGTTTTTGCTTCTGAGTTATATCTGTTCATGGTCCTGTTTTTGAGGAAAAAAAAATCCCATTGAAATGATTTTTTTTTCTCACTGACTCTAAACAGAATTAGTTTATTTGTGTTTCAGCAAACTGCTGCTTCTATGGGCCTGTCTTGTGTTTCGATCCCAACATGGTTTATTTTATATCTCAAACTTCTATTCCAGTGATTACATCTGATTTATTTTGTGTGTCAGTCTAACCGCTAAGTATTTGTCATCACATCATTTAATTTATAACAGAACATGAATTAGCTGTGCTGGCTTTTCTCGTTAAAAGAAATCTAGTAATTTACAGGCCCCCCCTCAAAAAAAATCACAGTGAAGAACACTAAATAACAATGAATGATAGTCAAGAGAGAAGAGGAGAGGGGAGGGGGAGAAGGGGGGGAAGAAGAGGGAGATTCCAAGATAGAAATGTTTGCTTTTTATTTAAAGTTTATTTAGTGTGTGTGTGTGTGTGTGTGTGTGTGTGTGTGTGTGTGTATGAGTTTACATGCACTACATGCATGTGGCCAGTGGAGGCCAGAAGAAGGTGTCAGATGCCTTGGAACTGGAGTTACAGTAGTTATAGACACCATGTAGATTCTGGGAGCCAAACCTGGGTCCTCTGCAAGAGCACTGAGCACTCACCCCCTGGCCGTCTCTTGCCCCAGACACCTGGGTTTTTTCTCCTTATTGTTGTTTGTTTGTTTTAAATAGTTTAATAGTTTCTTTAAAGATTGTCACCATTTCCTTCCTATTTTCTTTCCTTGGACCATCACCCCCCACACACCACAAACATTAATTCACTATTCATTTTTGGGAACATGGGATGACTGAGCAGACGGGAAAGGGATACGTTTTCCTTTACATTCAAGCCCCAGATTTGGGTAGGGTGAGGAGAAAAGATTTTAAAGTAAAAAAGCAGTCTCTTTAAAATCCTTTTTGTATCTTTCATATCTTTTTGTGGGGGTGGGGAATTGTGAGGCAAGGTCTGGGAGAGAATCTAATGAAAGTATGGCTTGTCTTCCTGGGGAATCACAGATATACATTAAGTCCCCAGAGCTCTGCAGACACGGCCGTAGATTCAATTTTAAGAATCTTTATCCTCCCAGAACTTAGGAGGCAGAGGCAGGAGGATCTCTGAGTTCGAGGCCAGCCTGGTCCACATAGTGAGTTCCAGGACAGCCAGGGCTACATAGAGAAACTATGTCTCAAAAAACATAAACAAACAAACAAAAAAAAGAGGAATCTTTGTCTTCGAAGCCAGGGAGAGGGGCTTAAAATACACACATTTGGTAAAATAAACATTGATTTCAGACTATTGTGCCCCTCTCCAGAGCAGGAGGGGGAAAGCATGGAAATCCTTCCATCGTGAACAGGCTCACTTCCTTTTCAGACCAGGAAGTTGCTGTGTAACACTGTTCTACATTCACACCTATAGACTCCAGATAGTGTGCACCCCAGATTCATGCGACAGCCCTCAGACCCTTTAAATATGTGAACATTCATTTACAAAATGTTAGGCAACAAAAGAAACAAATTAGTGGAGATTGTTTCCACTCATACCAAGTCAGGCCTTTCACACACAATATTGATGTCAGGAGGAATCCAGTGCCTTCTGTGGCTCAAACTGGATCACTGCAGCCTGGTTGGAAGGAGGAATGTGTTGGTAGCTCACTAAAGACATGAGGCCACTTATCCATGTTGTGCGGAGAAATAGAAAATCTATTCTGATTCTTCAAGAGTCCCTCTAGGTATTCTCACCGAAGGCTGTCTTCAAGGAAGATTTGTTTACACCTCTTATAACAGAAGGCTGTAGTAATAATGTGAAACATGGACCGTGTAGAGAACTCAGAAGGGGCCGGCTAGAGACATGAGGAAGCCCATGACTCTACAGCATGTAAACATGCCCAAGTTCTTTGTCTCACCAGGTCAGGAATGGAGCTTTTTCTCCATTGAAGAAAGATCATGTTTTTACTCAACACATAGAGCAGAACATGGAGATATGAGTTTCCTTTAAAGTTAATTTTCTTTCTTTCTCTTGGCTCATTCTTATTTCCATCTTAAGTCTCATTTAATACGTTTCACTAACTGGGAATCTATCTTGCTTTCCTAAAATATTAATTATAAAATACAGCTATATCAATTCCCTTCATTCCTTCTTTCAACTCCAACCATTCTGCCCACCCCCACCCCCTCCCTTCCAGACTCCTGGCTTCTTCCTCCTTGTTATTGTTAAACACAGACACAGACACAGACACACACACACACACACACAGACACACACACAGAGATGCACACAGAGACACACACACACACACTATATATATATATATATATATATATATATATATATATATATATGTATATAAAACCTGCCGACTCTATTCAGTGTTGCACGAACCTGATTCAGGGCTCACCACTTGGTATCAGATGACCAACTTGAGGGCTCCTCCATGGAGGAAATCTACCTACCCCACTCTCAGCATCCCTTAGTTGCCTATCGCTCTTTGGCTGGGGTGGGACCCCATGGGTTTTCCCTTCTCCATTAGCTTGTCTTGTTTAGGCAGCCATACTGTTGGGATACCGTAAGTAAAGCTTCTAGTTGTTTCTAGAAGACACAGTCTCACAGCAGATTTCCTGCTCCTCTGGCTCTTACAACCTTTCCACCATAGCTGCAGGAGCTGTGCTGCAGATGTATCCATTGGGGCTGGGAACCCCATACATACATAGCTGCAGGAGCTGTGCTGCAGATATATCCATTGGGGCTGGGATCCCCACACATACATAGCTGCAGGAGCTGTGCTGCAGATATATCCATTGGGGCTGGGATCCCCACACATACATAGCTGCAGATATATCCATTGGGGCTGGGATCCCCATACATTTTTCTCTGTATTTTGACCTGTTGTAGTTTTCTGTAACGGTCTCTGTCTGTTGTTTATCCAGGATCTCCCTCCTGTTCCCACCGACACCAGTTGGACTGACGTTAGGGAAAGCCAACAGGAAACTGGTGAAGGGATGGGTAGGGAACTGGGAGACCTACACAGGCTATGAGGTCCTTTCTTTTGCATTTCTGATTCCTTGGTGTAGCTGGTTGTTTGCCACTCTTTTGGTTTTTTTGGGGGGCCTGACATCCAGCTCCCAAATAAATCACAATGAAGCTTATGCTTACTTATAAATGCCTGGCCTTAGCTTGGCTTATTTCTAGCCAGCTTCTTTTAACTTAAATTATCCCAACTATCTTTTGCCTCTGGGCTTTAATCTTTCTCTATTTCTGTATACCTTCCTTTACTTCTTTCTCTGTGGCTTGCTGTGTAGCTGGGTGGCTGGCCCCTCTAGTCTTCCTTTCCTCCTCTTTCGCACTCCTTGACCTCTCTTCCTATTTATTCTCTCTGCCTTCCAGCCCCGCCTATCCTTTCTCCTGTGTTGCTGTTGGCCATTCAGCTCTTTATTAGACCAATCAGGTGTTTTAGACAGGCAAAGTAACACAGCTGCACTGAGTTAAACAAATGCCACATAAAAGAATGCAACACATTTTTACATCATTAAAACAAATGTTCCACAGCATAAACAAATGTTGCATATCTTAAAATAATATTCTACAACACCTTGGTTCCTATCTTCAACTCAAGATCCCTGTTTCCTGGACACCAATCAGTGAGCAAGTATATGTTTCTCTGTATTATTGTTTCGTTCACCCACATTAATTACTCTATTATCTGTGACATAATAGTGGAGAATCACAGTTGTATCTTGGACAAGTTTATGCACATTCCCATTTTCTTCCTCTGACTTCTACGGGCATTTTCTCCCCTACTCCTTTACCACACTGATGAGGTTATAAATCACACTCCATAATGACAGGCTCATGGGACTCCGGCAGAGCTGGTCACAAGGAGGAAGAAAGAGAGAGAGAGAGAGAGAGAGAGAGAGAGAGAGAACAAGGCACAAGCTTCTTCTTGAACCAGGGGGATGTAAACCTAAAGCTTCTGCTGACATAGAATGAAAACAGGACGGGAAGAGCAGAGCCCCTGAAGGAGCAGACGTAGGTGAGGCCCAAGCTCCTCAGTCTACCAGGCTTTGAACTGGATTGACTCCTAGGCTTCCTTGATAGGAATTAAAATTGTTTTGAAACTGGGTTTCCATTATATGAGCCTTAAGAGTTTTGACATAGAAGCTGGCTTTACAGATGCCATGTCCTGTCACCACTTGCTGCAGCCATGATCATTCCCACTGTGTTCTTTGCCATTGTAGCTGATGCTAAGCCCTTGGGGGGATGGTGGGGTGGGGAGTGGTGGTGGTGGTGGGGTGTCTCCTTTAAGCTGTTTGCAGACAAAGTTCCAAAGACAGCAGAAAGCTTTCATGCTCTGAGTACTGGAGAGAAAGGATTTGGATAGAAGGGTTCATTCATTCACAGAATTATTCCAGGACTCTTGTGCCAGGATAGTGACTTCATGTGCCGTGGCACTGGCGGCAGGTCCATCTACAGGGAGACATTTGAGGATGAGCACTTCATCCTGAAGCACACAGGTCCTGGCATTTGTCCATGGAAAATGCTGGACCAAACACAAATGGTTCCCAGTTGGTTTTGTTGTTGTTTTATCTGCACTGCCAGACTGAATGGCTGGGTAGCAAACACGTGGTCTTTGGGAAGGTGAAAGAAGACATGAGCATCGTGGAAGCCATGGAGCATTTTTGGGTCCAGGAATGGCAAGACCAGCAAGAAGATCACCATTTCCAGCCGTGGACAACTCTAATTCTTTTGACTTGTGAGCATCTTACCCATCAGACCATTCCTTCTGTAGCTCAGGAGAGCACCCCCACCCCATCTGCTCACAGTGACCTGTAATTTCTGCTCTCACGGAAGTTCTCTGGGTTCCATATTTTCCTTATTCCCCTCGAAGTCCAGCTGGATTACAGAGTTAAGTTTATGGTTACGAATTAAGAACTAAAGAAGGAAAAAATAGTTTAGACACAGAAACCATATGAATGTTTAGAATGATTCCACAGCATTGCTCCAGGGCCTGGCACCTGACCAGTGCTCCACAGGCCTTGGAGAAGCTCAAGTGATGGATGATTCATTCAAGCTGAACCTGATGATGCTCTGGCAGACGGCAAGAATTGTGAAAACGGGAAAACGGTGTCCTACTATATTAACGGTCACAGGGACCATGCGGACTGTGGGTGAGACACAACATTATGGGCACATGGGGACCACTTAGAAGACAACCTGGAAGGTACAGCACCTGAAAGGCACAGCACCTGGGGCTGGGTCTTGCCTGGCTACTCAGTGGCTATCTGGCTTGAGACAAGCCAAGTATCTAGATTTACGTTTCTTCATTGAGAAACGAGACACAGCAATAGTGCCTAGCTCATTATATTATGAGTATGGAATGCAAAGCCGTCAACACACTGTTATGGGGCCGCTGTGGATCCAATATATGCTGGCTGTAACTATTATCAATATTTTGGAAGGAGGTACTGTTATGGATTTGGTTTTATAAAATTATAGAACTATTATAAATAATAACTATGAGGATTTGTGCGAGCAGGAAGGCTTACCTCCCATTTTATAAGTAACATTCAAAACATCATCAGTGGCAGGCATGGAGGCTCATGCCTGTAGTCAGTTCTCAGGAGACAGAAGCAAGATCATCGCCACAGGTTTGAGATAAATGTGTTCTACAATTCGAGTTCCAGGCCGGCTATGACTACATAGTGAGACCCTATCTCAAAAAATGAAAACAGCAACAAAAATCTAGGGATGTGGCTCATTCCGTAGAACGTTTCCTTGGCACGAAGGAGGCCTTGGGTTGGATCCTCGGCATGAAATAAATTAGGTGTGGCAGTGGTACCTGCAATCAGGGTATAGTGGAGAGAGTATGAGAAGGTGAAGACCATCCTTGGCTGTGTAGCACACTGGGGCCCGCTTTAGACACATGAGAGCTTGTTTCAAAAAGAAATCATTGGGAACTGGAGTCTCCATGTGCCTCTCTAACCTGCCTTGGTCTGGCTTCAAATTCAAAAAGCTGAACTGGAGGTGTCGCTCAGTGGTAGCATGCTTCCCCTGCATGTGCCAGGCCTTATGTTCAGTCCCCACGAACACATGTACACACTCACAAACGCACAGAAGAGAGAGGGTTGGGGCAGAAGGTAAAAGGGGGGGGAGAGAAGTGTTTCATCAGAGACTTTATGGGCATTTGCTGGTAATACAGTTCACTCTCCAACAAAATCCTCAGTAAAATACCAGCGTTGTTATTCAAAGCACTTGGAATCTCAGTAGATTTTGGCATGTGACCATGAGGACCTCCAGGTCAGGCACTGGGCTCCAGCAGCCCGAGTGTATTTGTGTTGTATCCAGATGAACAAACAACAGCCTAGAGAAGCCAAAGGATTTGTCACAGACCTGGTTCACCAGCACCAACAGTGGGGCTCAGGACCTAGCTCAGAGCACCAACACTGGGACTCAGGACCTAGTTCAGAGCACCAACACTGGGACTCAGGACCTGGTTCACCAGCACCAACACTGGGACTCAGGACCTGGTTCACCAGCACCAACACTGGGGCTCAGGACCTAGCTCAGAGCACCAACACTGGGGCTCAGGACCTAGCTCAGAGAACCAACACTGGGGCTCAGGACCTAGCTCAGAGAACCAACACTGGGGCTCAGGACCTAGCTCAGAGCACCAACGCTGGGGCTCAGGACCTAGTTCACAAGCACCAACGCTGGGGCTCAGGTCTCCTGACTCTGATTTCACAGGTTAGAGGAATCCTTGGTCCCTTCCACACTCGTCTCCCTCATGGAGAGTAAAGAGGTACTTAATTAAAAAAATATTTATTTATATTTTGTAGTGCTTGAGATGGAAGCTAGGGCCCTGTGCATTTGAGATAAGTACTCTGCCAATGACCTGTATTACTGGCCCTTCATAGAATCTGCTTCAAGGCAGGGTCTTGCTAAAGTTGGCCAGACTGGTCTCAAGCTTCAATCCTCCTGCCTCAGCATCCACCAAACCAGCTTCTTTATTTTTTTTTTCCTTGATGTTTAACTTTTGTGTAGGTGTCTGTGTCTGTGTGTGAGCACCTGTGGATGCCCACGGAGGCCAGAAGAGGGTCGGATCCTGTCAAGTTGTGATCATAGACAGTTGGGAGCTGCTGGACATGGGTTACTGGAACAAAGGGCCTCTGGAGGAGCAGCAGGCACTCTTAACTGCTGAGCTATCCCTTCCGCCACACGCCAACTCTCTTAATGTAAAATTTGAAGTATTTTTCTATGGCAGTAAATATTTTTTAGGAATGTGATTTTTTGTTTGTTTGTGTCTTTCTTTCTTTCTTTCTTTGAGATAGGGTCTCTCGACATAGACCTGGCTATCCTGGAACTCACTCTGTAGACCAGGCTAGCCTCAAATTCATGGAGATCCATCTGCGTCTGCTGATGGATCCACCTTCTGAGTGCTGGGATTAAAGGCATGCGCCATCATGACTGGTGATTTTGTTTTTGAGATAGGGTCTCCACATGTTGCCCAGTCTAGTCTTTAGCTCTTGGGCTCAAGTGATATTATTGCCCAAGGAGTAGTGGAGGTCATAGCTGTGCACTGTAGTGTCCAGCTAAGAAAATGACTTCTGTAGTACTGACAGTTGAACCCAGGACCTTGCACATAGTAAGTAAGCACACTACCACAGAACTATAACTCTGTAGTATGAATCTTAAAAAGTTTTATTAATAAGACAAACTCAGAGCCAGGTATTGGGGTGAACGCTGGAAGATCAGAGAAGCAGAACAAGCCACAGCTTCCTCACCTCGCCAGTTCCTCAGCCGATCCTGTTTCCTCAGACTGGAAGCCTCTGAGTCCTCATCCAAATGGATCTCAGCTGAATTGCTGCTAAAAACCTAAAAGCTTAACCAGGCTCTAGTTCCTGGTCCTCACGCTTTATATACCTTTCTGCTTCCTGCTTTTGCTTCCTGGGATTAAAGGCTCTTGTTACCATGCCTGGCTGTTTCCAATGTGGCTTTGAACTCACAGAGATCCAGATGGATCTCTGCCTCTGGAATGCTAGGATTAAAGGTGTGTGTGCCACCATTTTCTGGCCTTTATATCTAGTGGCTGTTCTGTTCTCTAACCCCAGATAAGTTTATTAGGGTGCACAATATTTTGGGGAACACAATATCACCATAATACCTCAATCCTATAAAAGCTAACTTTCTTTTTCTTTCTTTCTTTCTTTCTTTCTTTCTTTCTTTCTTTCTTTCTTTCTTTCTTTCTTTCTTTCTTTCCTTCTTTCCTTCCTTTCTCTCTCTCTTCCTCCCCCCTCTTCCTTCCTTCCTTTCCTTCTTTGTCTGTCTGTCTCCCCCCCCCCCCCAAACACACACTGGCTTCTTTCTTTCTTTCTTAAAAAGGGACTCACTATGTAGCCCAGGCTGAATTTGAATTTATAGTTTTCCTGCCTCATGGGTGGGATTGTAGGTTACCACACCCTGTAAGAATGTGTGTGTGTGTGTGTGTGTGTGTGTGTGTGTGTGTGTGTGTGTCTGTCTGTCTGTCTGTCTATACATGTGTGTGGAGGCGAGACGTTAATGTGCTGTCTTCAGTTACTTGGCACTCTACCTTTCTAAAAATTAATTAATTAATGTGAGACAAAGTCTTATTATGTAGCTCTGGCTGCCCTGGGACTCACTTCGTAGACCAGGCTGGCCTCAGACTCATAGTGACCCACTTGCCTCTGCCTCTCCAGTGCTGGGATTAAAGGTGTGTGCCACCACACCTGGCACCACTTTACTTTTTGAGACAAAGTCTCTCCCTGAATCTACTCATCGGTTTGACTAGGCCGGTGGCCGGCCGGCCGATGTGCTCCAGGGCTCCCCCTGCTTCTGCCTCCCAGGGTCAGGATCACTGGCAAGCACTGCCATGCTCAGCTTCTACGTGGGCTCTGGAGATCCCAGCTCAGGACCTCCTCATGTAACAAGCACCTTAGCAAGAGAGCCATTATTACTATTATTACTATTACTATTATTATTATTTTCATTGCAGCCCAATAATGTAATTTTTAATGGTGGCATAATTATTGTGTGGGCATGCAATAATTTATTAAATGTTTACCATTTTTGTTTGTTTTCTCATTTTTATTATATCTGACATGTAGAGAATTGCTTTACTGTGCTGTCTTACTCCCAAACTGATGAATCTTTCTATGAGTTTTCTCATCTATAAATTGTTGTGGAATATTATTCGAAGGTGTGTTATGTTTGTTTATGTTGCTGTTTGTCTAACTCTGCGAAGCTGTGTTACTGTGCTTTTCTAAAACACCTGATGGTCTAATAAAGAATTGAATGGGCAATGGCAAGGCAGGAGAAAGGATAGGTGTGGCTGGCAGGCAGAGAGGATATATAGAAGGAGAAATCTGGGAGGAAAAAAGAAGAGTAGCCAGAGAAGGAGGACGACTCCAGGGGCCAGCCACACAGCTACACAGCAAGCCACAGAAGAAGAGTAAGATTTACAGAAATAAGAGAATGGGAAAAGCCCAGAGGCCAAAGGTAGATGGGACAAGTTAAGTTAAGGAAAGCTGGCTAGAAACAAGCCAAGCTAAGGCCGGGCATTTATAACTAAGAATAAGCCTCCGTGAGTGAATTATTTGGGAGCTGGGTGGCAGGCCCTCCAAAAGAGAAAAACAACAACAACAATAAGTAGCAATACTATTCCTAAGGCCATTGAGAGAATCCAGTGACTTCGGTCTCTATGAAAGACAAAAAACTGTGCCTGGCATGTAAGCACTCAATTCCATTTGCTACGGTCATTATTCCTAACTTTAGGTATTTGTGGTTAGTATCTAAAACAGAATTAAATTGATTACTTGCTATTAAGCACATCAAATGATGCCCTCTAAAGATACTGTAATATTTTGTGTATGTGTGTGTGTGTGTTTTTTTTTTCTTCAGGAATTTGCTTTTTCAAATTACCCATAGTTTGCTGTATGTTTCATTATGAATAACAATTGAACTTATGTTTGACTAGATTTTATTTCTGTGCCTCAGGATGTCCTTGGAGGGAAGGTGGGGGTCTCTGCATATCAGAAGTTACTTGCCAGCATTAGGGTTTTGTAGCATGAATCTTAAAAGGTCTTATTAATAAAAACAAACCTGAAACCAGGTATTGGGGTGACCGCTGAAAGATCAGAGAAACAGAACAGGCCACAGCTATCCTCACCTCACCAACTTCTCAGCTGATCTCGTTTCCTCAAACTGGAAGCCTCTATGTCCTCATCCAAATGGATCTCAGCTGAACTGCTGCTGAAAGCTAAAAGCTTAAAAAAACTCTGGTCCTCACACCTTATACACCTTATATACCTTTCTGCTTCCTGCCATCACTTCCTGAGATTAAGGGCACATGTCACCATGCCTGGCTGTTTCCAGTGTGGCTTTGAACTCACAGGAATTAGAGATCTTTTAGCGTTTACCCCAATACCTGACTACGGGCTTGTTTTTATTAATAAGAACTTTTAAGATCCGTGCTACAGGGTTTAAAAGACACAAAGCCTGCTCATCTGATTGGCTGGACTTTGGTTCAACAAGGTTACCGTCTAGCTAGTCACCTTGAGAGCCTGCTGTGGTTGGGCCAGCAGCTGCAGGTCAGAAGTTCAGAACAAAGAGTGAAATCCCAGGATTAACTGTCATGCCCTCAAATCAAATAGTTCTCCGTTGAGTCAACTTCCCATGGTAATTGGGCGGCTTTGCCACCACTGCTGTCTGCCTGCTACATTCTCACTTGGCACCAACAAGGTAGGACGCAGTAGAAAAGCAATTTACTGGTAGAAGCTGCTTTTCAGGAGGGTCTCAGGGGAGCACCGGCGATCCCAGGGGAGTGTGGTTTTGTCCTTTGGCAGTGCGGTGGGAAAGAATGTGGAATCCTAAGAACTGTCTAAGCTCTGGCAGGGCCAATAACCAGCCGTGCATCCAAAGCAAATGACTCACGTTTCTCTTTTATAAAGTTAGGAACTTCTTTGGTTTTGTTCTTCAGATTCCTGTTAGATTTTTTTTTTTTTCCAAAAAGAGGCGGTAGGCTAAGCAGGGTACCCCATACTTGTAATCCCATCATTTCAGAGATGGAGTAGGAGGATCGGGAGTTCAAGGCTAGCCTTAGTGGATCTGAGGCTAGCCTGTGTTGCTTCTCAAAAACAAAACAACAAAACATGAAGCGGTAACCATAGTACCTCATTTAGTCCACTGCTGACATGTACAAGATCCAGGCAAGGAAATGAGTAAACGCTCCTGTTCTCAGCCACCTCCCTTCTCTTTGAGTGAGAACTTGCCTATGCAGTGTCCATCCCTTAACCTACAGGCCCAACACCATCCACATCTCCCCAACACAAGCAACTCCACGAGTCCCAGGCATGGCTCACTTGTATTCTATGGACAAGAGACCCACGTAAGCCCTAGAAGCAGGCTGGACCACAAGACAAGATTCTGGGGTCCGGGAGAAGCAATTCAACTTCAACAAGAGGTATGGCCATATCCCGTGTCATCTCTGAAGTATGTAGCCTAAGTTGCCTGACTTTGAGGAATAAATGAGCCAAAGCACGTCCAGCATAGCTAGTACCTGGCCTGTTGCTAGTGCTCAATAAATGATGGAGGGTGGGACTGTTGTGGTGGTGGTACGTACGGCTGTTGGAAGGCTCTTAAAGATGATTGATACCATTCAAATTCTTTGTGGTAAGGAAACCCAAACACTGGAAAATGTAAATTAGCCATGGTTAAATCTGTGTAGGTGGCAAAGCCAGCACCTGCACACAGGGCTCCACGGGTTACCTGCCTTCCCTCTGCACCGTAATGCAGTTGCTAGGCAACAGAAGCAGGGGCACTTGGAGGTCAACCGGAACTACAATGTTCTTGGCTCAGATAGGTGACCTGAGCCAGTCCCATCTATTGCTCCAGTTTAGGGAGTGTGTCCTTAGAGAAATGGGAGCCTTCAGTGAGAGTTAAAAGCCTCCAGTAAACATCTGGTCAGGCTGACTCTGGAATGCCTCAAATATTTACCGAGCAACAAGAGGTACAGGCCTCAGGCTGATAAAGGACGTGGTGACATTTTGTGCCTGGTAGCAGACTGTTGATTCAGGTTTGTGGATCAGGTTTACAGGCCGAAACCCTTTCCTTCACGAGTTAAACATAAAAGGAAAGGGGTGTTTAAACGGTCTTTCTTGTTCTCATTTTAAAACCTACTTTTATTTTTGTCTACAATCAATATATTCTTTGATTGGGGAGATCTGAAAATTTCTTCTGTGACATGAGGGGAGTGTGTGGGTGTCTGGTATCTGCATTTATGGGTACTCATATGTATCCATGCACATGTGTTTGTGCAGGTACATGGATGCCTGTGCATGTGGCAGCCAGATGTTGGCATCAGATATATCCCTTAATCATTCTCTGCCTATTGGGACAGTCTCTCACTGGACCCAGTGTTCACTAGTCTAGCTAACCAACCAGCTCTGAGGATCCCTTCTCCATCTCTCGACTGCTGGGATTACAGGCAGGAATCCACACCTACCTTTTTAAGAGCATCCCAGGGTGGATCTTATGGTGTGTGAATTATATCTCAGTGAAAACCACTATGGCTAGCATGAAACAACTTGCTCCTGCATCTTGATAAAGTGACCTCATTTATCACTCCAGCATAGCCCCTTCTGTCCCCGTGAGCCAGTGTGACTGAGGTGAACTATGGTTTTCTTTTTTTTTTTTCCAAGACAGGGTCTCAATAATGTAGCTCTGGCTGAGCTGGAACTCACTATGTAGACCATAGTGAGTTCTGGCTGGCCTCAAACTCACACAGCTCTCCTGCCTCTGCCTCCCAAGTGCTGTGATTGAATGTACGTGCCACGCCTGGCTTTATGGTTTTCAAGTCGGTCTTCTGCACCCCACTTTCTCCCTTCCCTCTGAACTGCCGTTTTGTGAATCTCAAGTCCTTAGCTACTAGAAGACAGCTGAAGTGACATTTGGACTCAAAGTCCTGACACGCTTGCTCTCTGGAAGGATGAGCCCAGTCACACTGGGAGGAATTCAAGCACATGGATGGGCAGGCTGTGTGTAGACACTGCGTTGAGAGATCTCAGTACACACTTGAGTCATAGTACTCCAGGCCTTGGATCTCCCAGACGAGCCTGAGTCACTCCTGGCCCTTTTAGCCTTCTCCCATGGAAGCTTAGACACCATGAAGCAGAGAGCACCTTTCCTTTCTAAACCCTGTGAAGTGCTGGCCCACAGAGTCTGCAGGCTTCATTCAGTGATGGTGGTTTTCCACTACTAATTTGTGAGGTAAGTGGATGTAAAGCAATAGGTAATTAGGCCTGCAAGAGGAACTCAGAACATCTGCCTAATGTGTGCAAGGCCATGGTTCCAAGCCTGGTGCTACAAATAAAATTAAAAAGCTAATTGAAAAAATAACTATCCAAAGAAGCAAGTTTCTCCCCAAGTTCGGTTACTTTGGCTTACTATTAAAAAAGGAAGCAATTTCTTGCCCTCAAGGCAAAAGGAAGATGCATTTCTACACCCGGCTAGGAACTTTTTCTTTTCCTCTCCTCACGTGGGCCTCATGTCACAGTGAAACAGAAACCAGTGGATACTTGGAAATCTTTTAACCATATGCAGATGAATAAGCAAACAGTTGGACTCGAGTCCTAATCTTTTTTCCTTTCCTGTAGAGCTGAGATTTTTTTTCCACTCTAATAAACTTGAGCCTTTGAAACAGAAGTCATGTGTCTCTTACATGACGATTAGCAGCAAGAATGTGGAAAACGAGATAGCCGGGAAGTGTGAAACCTTAATTAATACCCAAGCCATTTGCCTGAAAGCAAGAACAATGTTTCTGGCAGGGAAGTACGAAATAGCTTTTCTGTCTCACTTGGAATCCTCAACACAGCCCCCGCCCCCCGCCTTAGTCTTTTAAAATATTGATTTCATGTTTAATGGCTATATAAAGAGAACTTTAAAAAAAAAGTTTTCAGCCTGGCTCCCCTGATTGAAACACAGTCATCCTCTATGATATCCAGGAGGGCCTCCCTCCCCATTTCTGGGGCCCCATGTGGCTGCCAACCCTCAGAATGTAGGAGCTCAAACTATGGCTAGAATAAAACTGAAGAAAAGCCAAGCAACAGCAGGAGGGGTAGAAGAGTCTGGAATGGCAGGCTCTTGTCCCTTCTCAAAAAGAAGAGGGAGGAAGCTCCATTCTTCCCAGAGAAGGGAAGAAAAACAAGCCGTCGATGGAAATACCACATTCAGAGTTGGCAGGGAGACGGCGAGGAATCAAAAGAGGCCTGAACCCTTCCCTGTCCAGTTCCAGCCTAGCAGGCAAATTAAAAGAAGTTCAGATCTCAAACCGATTGTCCCAGAATTATCTGGACCTAAAAGCACACAGAGCATGTGAAAGGGACTGTCCCATGGTCCACCAACAGCCCAAGCATACAAGCTGAGCCTAAAAAAGCCAGATGGAGAGTGAGCCTAAAATGCTCTCCTCAAGATCTTACTGAAACCCAAGTGTCTATGAGTGAAATGACAAAAGTGCTGAATCCCAGGTCCGTCATCAGAGTGGGGAAGGGAAGGGAAGGGAAGGGAATAGTTAGATGAAACGGGACTAGCCATGCCCCATCCTGCAGCAGTGGGGTAGGCAGTGAGGACGTCCATGGGGACTGCTATAGAAAAAGAATGCCATTGCTCTCATTTTCATACTGTGTGTGAACATTTCCACAATTAAAGGTTCTAAAAGCAGAGAGAGAGAGAGAGAGAGAGAGAGAGAGAGAGAGAGAGAGAGAGAGAGAGAGAAATGAGTACTTGAGTACTTGCTGCTCTTGCAGAGGATCCAGCTTCAATACCCAGTACCCTCATCGTGACTCATCACTACCTACCTGGACCTCCAGCTCCAGGAGATCCCATGCCCCTGTTTTTTGAGTACACTAGGCAGGCATGTACGTGGGCACATATATCTGTGCAGTTCAACATTCATACACATAAAAGTTTAAAAAGAAATAAATCATTAAACCAGTTTAGTTCTAAGAGTAGGGCTGACAAGATGGGTCAAGTGCTTATACAAGTAACAAAAATAAATAAATCCTAAAAAAAAAAAAAAAAAAAAAAGAACTTGGATGATGAGGTAGGGGTTTGGTGGTTGAGGTGAAAGATTGTGTATCATGTGCTTTTCCATGACTGTGGTAAAACACCACGACCAAGGCAAGAAGAAAGGGATTATTTTGGGTCTATGGTTCCAAGGGGGCGAAGAGTCTGTCCCCAGCACAGCAGGGAAGTGTGCCAGAGGCAGGGCAGGGCAGCTGGAGTAACAGCTGAGAACTCACGTCTCAAACCACAAGCAGAAAACAGAGAGAACTAACTGAAAATAGCATGGGTCACTTGTAACCTCAAAGCCCACCCTCTGTGACATGCTTCCTCGGGTAAAGCCATACCTCCTAATCCTCAAAGAGCCACCAACTGTGACCAAATGTTCCAATGCTTGGGACTTACAGGGGAAATCTCATTCAAACCCAAACAGGTAATAACGACGATGATGATGATGATAAACTCCTGAGTCTGAGTACTTGGCCTGTGTGGGTGGAATGTGAGTCTCCACTTTCCTGGTTATTAGTGATATTATTGCACAGTAGTTTCGAGATCCACCATATACGATGACATCATTGCTGTTAATGGAATATGTCCTTGCATGGTAAATTCTGACAAATGAAACTCACACCTAGAATCTCACTGGGGTCTTTGACAATTCTAAAGGTGTAATAAATACCTGAGATCAAAAGGCTCCAGGGCCTCAGGTCTGGATGAACTATCACCAAAGCAGCCCTGCGTCAAGTCTGGATATATATGAACTTATATGTCTGATTAATGTCAATATTTTGTCCAGAACTATGGTGCAAGTATTGCTAAGTGAGAAACAAGGAGACCGAATTAGAATGGTAGACAGTCCTGAAGCCAAACAAACACTCTGGATGAAGTCACGGTGTTTGTCATTCACCTGCTCCTTCCACGGGTGTTCGTGAGCACACCGCCCAGCCACGCTCAAAAGGCAGCAAACTCCGTGGTCGCTTCCTGCAGACGGCTGGGTCAGAGTTCTTTGGAGACGCAATCCAAACTAGGCTCTAGGAGACAAGGAAGACTTTGGAGATGAAATTTAAGCTTGACAGAGAAGGACAGATATTTCAGGTATGGCCTTTCCGATCTCACCTAAAATGTCTTTTTTGAGACTTATCCTGATAGCTCTTTCAAGAGAGGTGAGGACACAGCCCACTCCTTTGGGACACCCTGTTGATTTCCTCCTCAGTACTGTGAGAAGGGGAGTCTGGGATTGGGAATGTAGCCACATAGCCCTGGATTCAAACCTCGGCACTGAAGGGGGGGAGGGGCAAAAAGATGTCTGGCAGATGCTAGAGAAGGCTGGGTCAAATCCAAGCTCTGTTACATTTAGTAAGTTATTTAGCCTCTCTGTGCTTCAATTCCTTAATAAAATGTATCAATCAAATCAGCAATTTATGCCGAGTTCCATTTAAGTTGTGGCCATGGGGGATGGGGAGATAGCTCAGCGGTAGAGCACCTACCTAGTGCTTGAGGGCGGGGTAGGGGTGGAGACCATGGGACCGAAAGGAACGGGTAGACCGAAGGTAGGTACTATGTCAGTGCCTGAATCCACAGATGGATTTAGCAAATGAGAGAAACAGTAAAGGTAATACCAGAGAGGGACAAGGAAGGAAGGACAAGGGGGAGTTCCGGTAACACTAATTTCTTTCTGTTTTTTCCTTGGCACTATGGTTGAACTCAAGGCTTTAACATGCGAGGCAATTGCTCTACCATTATGATGCGATCCTTAACACTTAAGAGAGGTTCCCACGGGCGGGCGATTGAAGGTGCTTAGTGTTGCAAAGCCATTAAGCTCCTTTTAGTTGGGGCTAGGGAGGTGGCTCAGTGCTGAAGTGCCTGTGTGCAAGACTGAGAACCTGAACTCAGATTCCCCAGACCACACAAAGCCTGCCATGATGGTGTGTGCCTGTATCCCAGTGCTGGGAGTGGAGGCCAGAAGCCGAAGCCAGGAGCTCACTGGCCTAGCTGAATGGGGAGGGCTTCAATCCAGTGAAAGACCCAAAGAAAAAGGTAGAGACCTCTGGTCTCCACCCACACCTATTTGCATGGGGATTCACCATCCCCCATGCCCACCGCCCACCGCCCCACCCCATCCTCCCCACCCCTGCCTCCACCATCCCGCCTTTTAGTAGACAGGGCTTTATATAAAAGAAATGTGTTGACTCAACCTAAGACACAGTATACAGAAAGGGGACAGGCTTTCCAATTTTAACTCACCGTGTTACTTCAGAAGGTAAAGTAATATATTTAAGTTGCTTTTGTAAAAGGAAGCTTGGTCCTTTGTAGCAAGGACCTCTTGCTATTCAATTTAAAGTCCTACAATGTTCTTGTGGTTGACATGGATCACAGTGCCCTCTGTTCCAGGCGTGAGCTTCCTGCCATGACTTCTGGGCATCCTTTTTGAAACAGACCTTCTGACCTGGAAGGCTGCTGAGACCTTTCGGGATAGTTGAACAGTAGATAAAAATCTACAGGGAAGTGGGTGTGGGCAGGATGTGTGGGTTCCCTGCCTCTCATCTGAAGGCCGGTTCAGTTCGTTTTGCATAAATGGTGTCTTATACTGAAAAGGTTCATTCTGGAGTGTTCCAAGAGAAACACAAAAGAACAAGCTACCTATTGATCTTCATTTCAAGTTGAAACTAGAACATTCTTTCTCAAAGGTATAAAAAGGCACAGCAAGGAAACTGTCCCTTACTATAAGATCAAAGCAGTCACCTCTGCTAGTGCGACCTGGATCTGTAAGAGTGACATACAGCAGGACATGCACTTGTTTACCGCATAGTCTGGAACTTACCCTGGCTCTGCGTGTGCACAGCAGACCAAACTGGGGAAATACTTCTCAGCTTTTAGTGATACACCACGCAGACTCTTTCTCCGACACTGCAGGCTAGTCACTAAGCAGGCGCTGCGAACATCTGTCACAGACATGGTTCTGTTAGGGGCACGGTCTCAAGCAGGACCAGCTACATAATTTGTGGGGTCTAAAGTGTGAGTTCCTGTTTAAAATTAGGAAGATGACTGAGGGTGGAGCTGAGAGGCCAAGTACTCATCCTTGGTTTAATCTCAAGCACCAGACAATGGCAGCAGCAGCAACAATAACAACAACAACAACAACAACAATAATAATACAACATGAAAAAGCAGAGGCTGGGGACCCCCCTGAGTATGGCACTCTGCCTGCAGAGGCCACATACTCGTGAAACTGGTCCCACTCTCAAGTGGGCCTACCTAGGTTCGGATCTAGCTTTGTCAATTCCTAGTCATGTGATCCTGGACGAGTCATCTATAAAACAGGGACAGTAAGTGTCTCCACCTCACTGAGTCCTTCCAGGTTGAAATTAGGTATTATCTGAACAGTGTTTAAAATACCTGGCACACAGCAAGCACTACGTAAATGTTTATAAATACACCCTCTACCAGGAGGCCTAAGCATCTCAAAAGGCTAGAGACAATTACAGCCATCATATTGGAAATACGTTTAATTTTTTTTTTAATGTTGGAGAACTCAGATTCCGGATCAACATATCATGCTTTCATGACTACAACACTGGTCACTTTTTAATTTATTTTAAGTAAACAGATTGTAAAATACTGTCTGGATACAGGCCAGCAACACAGAAAGGAAGACTGAAGACTGAAGAAAGACATTTGTTTATGGCCAGAGATCTGGAAGCCTGTGGAGTGTAAACTGTCATGAAGCCAGTTTAACAAACTGCTTCCTTTAGGCTGTGGTAGCTCACTGGGGACATCACTGCTTCCACAGAAGGATTAAAGCCTGACATGTCTGAACAAAACCAAAGGAGCACCTTGTTCTCTTTCTCCCCGCTCCCCCCCACCCCTTCTCTCTTCACTTCCCTGTGCCCAGCTCCTTATGTAGTCTAGGCTGGCCTCAAATGTGCTAGGTAGCCAAGGATACCCATGAACCCTTGATCCACCCCCCTCCCCCACACCTCTTGAGTGAGCAATCACACGCTAGAACAGCAACACCTACCCCAAGGCCGGCTTATCCTGTTCTTTTCTTTTTATAATGTAGAATCCTGTTTTATTTAAAGCTGTAAGACAGGAAATGTTACTAAACATACAAACTCTATATTTAGGTCGAGAAAAACAAAACAAAAGAAGCTCATGGCTATAAGAGTCAAAAGAAAATCTGCAAGCAGTGTTATACTCTTTTATTTATAAAAACACCTTAGTGCACAGACATAGCTCTTTGATGGGTTCTCTGCGCTAATGTCTGTCTTTCCTCACCGAGTTATTTCACACTTTAAATTCTTCACCACTGATAAGTCTTTGGGCTTTTGGAAAACTTTACAATAAAGATAGCTATTATAGTAAGTATTATTGGTAATTACAAAATTCTCAAGACTCTTAAGTTACCATTTGTCAAACAATTCGACCAAGGTACACAGATTTGGGGTATTTCTCCTTAAGAGCTGGCCACTGAACAATAAAGAAATCAGAGAGGTGCCTAAGAATCTTCCCAGACAGGGACAAAGTTTCCACGCGGCAGATGCTCTCGACGTAGATAATTATCACTTTCTTGATTCCAAGTATCCCAAGGAGCAGGGCAGACACACAGATGGGCACACATGTTCCTGGTCCATTACACAGCACCTTAAAAAAAAAAAAAAAGACCAAATCAAAATACAGAATACTGTCTTCAGTGGACCATTCTGAATTAAAAAACACCCTAATCTTGGGGGCAGGGGGATTTATTAATCTGATTAAGTCTTTCTTGCTAAGAATACAGATGTGACAGTGTGTACTGAAGACAAGGTACTCAGAAGCCATGTGCAGCTTTGATGTCTTGGCTTTCCTGCTTTCCAGCTGTGTGACTTGGGGCAATCCACTTAACATCATCATCCCCTCTCTGCTGTGGGATGTTCTGTACGGCAAATGTGTTGCTAATTAGTCAATAAACACTGATTGGCCATTGGCTAGGCAGGAAGTGTAGGCGGGACGAGGAGGAGAATAAAGCTGGGAAGTGGAAGGCTGAGTCAGAGAGACACTGCCAGCCGCCACGATGAGAAACAGCATGTGAAGATGCTGGTAAGCCACGAGCCATGTGGCAAGGTATAGATTAATGGAAATGGATTAATTTAAGCTGTAAGAACAGTTAGCAAGAAGCCTGCCACGGCCATACAGTTTGAAAGCAACATAAGTCTCTGTGTTTACTTGGTCGGGTCTGAGAGGCTGTGGGACTGGCAGGTGAAAGAGATTTGCCCTGACTGTGGGCCAGGCAGGAAAACTCTAGCTACACCTCTCTCTGTCTCTGTCTCTCTGTCTGTCTGTCTCTGTCTCTCTCTCTGTTTCTGTCTCTGTCTCTCTCTCGTGTGTGTGTTTGTGTGTCTGTCTGTCTCTCTCTGTCTGTCTCTCTGTCTTTCTGTCTCTCTCTGTCTCTCTCTGTCTCTGTCTCTCTGTCTCTCCGTCTCTCTCTCTCTCTCTCTCTCTCTCTCTCTCTCTCTCTCTCTCTCTCGTGTGTGTGTGTGTGTGTGTGTGTGTGTGTGTGTGTGTGCGTGCGCGTGTGTGTGTCTCTCGTATGCTCACTCATTCATGTACATGTAGAGGCCAGAGGTTGACATTAGGAGTCTCCTTTTATTGTTCTCCACTTTATTTCTGGGGTTCGCCATTTTGGTTAAGTGGCTGGCTAGCCCCGAAGTCCCACATCTGTCTCTCTCCACCCACCCATGCAGGGCTACAGACTGCTATGGCTTTTACGTAGGTGCTGGGGGTCCAGGCTCAGATGCTCCCACTGTACAGCAGGCGCTTTACCTACCAAGCCATCTTGCCAGCACCACCAGTCACTTAACTTCCAAACTCGAACACAGTGGCTGGCTATTCTCGGTACTCACTGGACGGAGTATTTACTCTTCCCGGAGCCTTATGAATCTTCAGTGTCCCACAATACAGAGAAAACAGAAAAAAAAAAATCTAACTATGATCCGTTCAGTTTTCTTTCTTCTACTGACGTCTTTTTAATGTAGAAGAGAATGCTTTCAATGACTATGATGTAGTATCTCTTGGGGCTCCCACCCCACAAACAGGATGGACATTCAAAAGAGGGCTGCCACATGAATGAAGCTTTTTTTTTTTTTTTTTTCTCTTCCCTCAAGAGAACTGAATCTGGGCTTGTAACACAGAAGAGCTCTAGTATTTCTGGAGTTCTGCTAATATCTACAGAAAGCCATCAATTTTAAATAAATTCAACAAATGAAATAACAATTCCAATCACAGAATAACTGCAAAGAATTTTTATTGGTCTTTGAAGAAATGAGAGGAATCTTATTTCATAGACTTATTAGTAAGATAATTTATTACTATTTGAGAGAAAAAAATGTTTTATGCAGTATCTTCCTCATATGCCCATATTGGCTGAATTAGTAAAACCCAATAAATCATTTGACTTCCCAGCTATGAAACAGGAGGCTTGTAGTTGTCTACACATGCCTATTAGCATCATGCACAATGTCACAAGATCCTTCCAAAACCAAATCCACAAAACATCAGAGACTCTTCCAATGGGATGCGTCTTCAGATACAGGGTTGAATGTCCTTGCACAATAGAACTCTCACCCGGATGGACAGCCTGCCTCCAGGCAAACATGGCTAAGGTTGTAAGGGTCATCCTGCCTAGCTCCATCCTTCCCGCCAGCACGACCACCTAGACACCATTCACAGAGCTCTCTCTGCCCAGTCTCGGGAGGGATCGATCTAGTTTTCTGATGTGTTCTTCCTATAATTTAAATGGTTTCTGTCTTTCACGGAGAACTTTTCATTTAGGATGTCTCTTGGGTTAGCAGTGACTAAGCAGAGCCAGAGTCCAGCCTTCATCTCCATTAGATCAACAGACCCCCAAAGCAGCACAGCACAAACACAGCCCGAGGTGGGGTGGAAGAGGTCCACAGTCTGCAGGGGACCCAACCACCACTGTTAGCAACTCACTACGGCCACAGACCACACCAAACACTTTACACATAAAATGCTTTAATTATTACCCACAGTAATCATTTGAGAGAGGCTAAACTCCCTTTTCTTGTAGATAGGAAGGCAATCTGCTTGATCACAGGTTTAGGAGGTAGAGAGGTTACATGGCTTCAGGCGACATTTAAACATGGGGACAGCAGGCTAAGTGAGCTGTGAGTCCCACAACTCCAGTCTGCCTCTACTGTGGTTGACACCTACACACTCACTCTGAGTCCTTTCCAGGCTTCAGAGTGCCCCCTCCCAGTTGTGGGGCTGGCCCTGTGCAGCACAGGATGGGTCAGCAGCAGCCTTGGTCTCTGTCCACAAGACTTCTCCAGTCAAGACAACCAAGAAGGACTTCAAGCTCTCCCACACCTTTCCAGGTGACAACTACTATTAAAGCGCTTCTTTATATCACTCTTCTTTAAAACAGCACAGACCAGAACTAAAGTGACAGCTTGTTGGAACTTGAGTGACACAAAACATTTTAATATGTAGTTAAAAAAAAAAAAAAATACTTATCCATGTGTGTTCACTTCAACATCCAGCTGGCTCTATACAAGTGATTAATACATAAATGACCTGGTCCTGGTGAGAGATGCCTAGACAGCCTCCCATGGGTGAGAGTGAGAGGCTGGTAGAAGGGAAAATCAGAGGTATTCTGTTTGTTTCTTGCCATTCTTCTGTATCTCCATACTCTCAGGCACCTTATATAAAAGGCACAGGTACAGCAAAACTACAAAATCATCAATCAACACGTCAGAGGAAGCACGACATAGGCCCAGGATAAAGTTATTGACAGTGTGTGCAAGGCCCTGGCTTTGACCTCTAGCCCGGGGCAAGGGAGCTAAAGGGGGAACTGGGGGGAAAAAGGCAAACTAATCTCAAGGAAAACCACTTTTAATTAAGCACATATTTTAATTCTGAGTTGCAGCAGCCTAGTTTTTTTTTTTAATGTGGATTATGATTTTATTATTCTAAGAAGCATACCACAGAGATTTACTCCAAGCACTGGGGAAAAAGAAGCCTTGTGTTAAACACCTTTAATGTAATGGCTGAAAACACAAATTCTCACTGCCCTGGCCGTCTCTTCCTCACCATCCTGTAAGCCCCGAGTACTGGCACGACTTACTTCAAAGGCACTCTACAGTCTGCAACAGAACAGAGCTGCCTACAGGGAAAAGAGGAGGCAGGTACAAGGGGGGAAGGAAAGAGAGCGACCTCTTCATGCTCAGCCTATGTCGAGTCAAAGGCTCCCCTCCGGTGACTGGCCACTTGGAACTGGACTGCACATACCCAACCATAGATTTACACTTAGGTGGCTGCTAACACAATGGCTGTTCCCCCACAGGTTTTTCTTTTAAATAATTTATTTTGATCAACTTTGTCCCTTCCCCCCAGTCCTCCCAGGTATGCTCCACCTCCCTACCCTACCCAACTTTATGTTCTTTCTCTCTCCCTAAAAAACAAACAAAAAATGAAAAAGCAAGAAACAAGTCCCCAATACATACACACACACACACACACACACACACACACACACACACACACACACACACGAAAATCAAAACAAACAGGCAAAAGATAAGGAAAAAAAAAAGCTGGAACAACGCAAAAAGTCTACAGAAATACCATTGAGTGTTTTATGTTGGCCAACAGCCAACATCTGTTTACCTTTTTCTCAGGAGAACCAGTATATCCTTTGCCCTTAAGTATCTGAATGACTCTATATCCAGCTAGAAGGAAGGAACATATAAATTGTGTCTGACCAGAGCACTGGATTCTTCTGCCAGATGCCACTGGTCCAGCCAAGAGCACGCAAGACAGCGGGACATCTGATGGCCTGCTGAGGGCTGAGTGAATGTGTCTTTCTTTTCTTTTCTTTCTTTTTTGAGACAGGGTGTTATACAGTCCTGGCTGGCGGGCCTGGAACTTATTACATAGCCTAAGGTAGCTTCAAACTCGTGGCTTCTCCTCCTGCTCTGCACTGAGATTGTGAGGTCCACCGTGCCTGGGTGGAGCAGCACTTTCTCTACTGGAAGCCAGATGTGCATGGATTTGGGACTTTTGACATCTAGCTTGCTATCATGTGGGGAACTTTAGAATAAAGCCACTGCAAAGGCAAGCAGAGTTGAGCAATGAACACAGGCAAGGGTCCCTTTGAAGACCAGGTTTAAGATCCATGAATCCAGCTGTGCCTGAAGGAAACCAGATCTTTCCCAGTATGTCAGGGGACACATTCTATCTTTGCTTAAGCCAGTTTGAATCAAAATTTCTGTGACTGGCAATTAAAAAGCATACTAATTGATAGAATCCTCTATTTTGTCTACTCTAACTGGCAGTGTTCCATGTATATCTGTTAGATGAATTACCAAATCAATAAATATACTGTCAAAGCAGGCAGTCTTAGAGATGCACTAACAGCAATGTAAGCCATAGGTCTAGAAAACAGAAAGAGGCCAGGCCACTCCACATATGATGATGTCATGAGGAGATGCACCAGCCACTCTACATATGATGTCATGAGGGGAGATGTACCAGGCCACTCTACATATGGTGTCGTGAGGAGATGCACCAGCCACTCTACATATGGTGTCATGAGGAGATGCACCAGGCCACTCTACATATGGTGTCATGAGGAGATGCACCAGGCCACTCTACATATGGTGTCATGAGGAGATGCACCAGCCACTCTACATATGGTGTCATGAGGAGATGCACCAGGCCACTCCACATATGATGTTATGAGGGGATTGTGGGAGCCCATTCTCGGGTTCCTCGTGGCTTTACCCAGCAGGTCCACATAGAGGATGATTAGACCACGGGCCTGAGTGCAGGTGTCTGAGATGGTCTGCACTTGCCTGTGCTGGGGGAGGAGGTCTTTTGCTCCACCCCTTGGCGTCTCTATAAAAATCCTGGGGCAGAGACAGTCAGGGCCCGTTGGAATAGGTTCCAGGCCCTCTCGAGGCTATCCTTTATTTTCTATCTGTTTATCTCCGCGATATTCTCCGCAATAAATCCTTCTATCTAATATTTCCTGCTGCTCGCACTCAAGAAAACTCTGGGGAACTGTGGGGGTGGATGGGTAAACGCCCCACAGAATGGCGCCATGAACAGGGACTAAAGAAAAAAGAAAAAAGGGACTAAAGAAAAAAAAGGGGGACTAAAAAAAAGGGGGGACTAAAGACAAATGAACAGGGACTAAAGACAAAGTAATAGGGACTAAAGATAAAGGAAAATAATAGTTTTATTACAGAGTTTTTGGCGAAAGTGCTGAGTTCAGCCCTGCCAGTGGATGAGGCATGCCGGTGTTATGGAAAATATATATTTTTTATATATATTTTTGAGAGGCAGGGGTTTTATCCTTGAGAGAAAAGGAAAGCGGACTGGAAGGATGTCCGATGCTGCAGCGAAATTCTCTTCTGTCAAAATTTTCTATCTTCTATCCCTTTCTCAATTTCTATCTGTGAAAAATAAGTATAAGGCATAGGGTAGTAAAATAGTGTAGGAAAAACTTAGAAGTGTAAGATTGTGTAGGAAAAAATAAGTAAGGCAACTAGACAGAAAAACTGTTCAATTTTCTAACTTTGGGGGTTATAAATGCAAACTGGGAAAAGAAATCTTTCTTTGGGCTTTTTGGGTAGTAAAAAAGCTCTTCTTCGAGCTTATGGGGAAGAATAAGTTTCCTATGGAAGCTTTTGACCTGGGGCAGCTGAAATGCTAAGTCCAAGCGGCAGGAGAAAGTGATTTCTCCCTGAGGCAAAAATGGGGATGTAAAAAGCCAAAAAGTAAGAAAGTTGCGAAGTTTTGGGAAAAGTTGGTCTTTCTCCTGGGGAAAAAAATCTTTCTCTTAAAAGCTTTTCTTGGAAAATTTGGGGGAAAATCTCTCTAAAAAGTCTTAATCTTTCTCAAACTAAAAGCTCTCTTAAACTTAAAAACTAAAGCCTTTAACTTTCTCAGAGGGACAAATTAGAATCACCTGAAGATATTAGTATGGGGACTACCTGTGATTAGCTCAAAGGGAAAACAACAAACCTCTTAAGACAGCAAAACCTCTAAGTTCTCTTCCAAGCTTTAAAAATCCTCCCTGCAATGCAGGAGGCAGGGACAAGTTCCTAAAAACCTCTTCTAAGCTCTGTCTCTTCAAGCTAGTAAAAGACAGTGGGTCAGAGTACCCTGAGGGAAACGCTTGGGAGAGTGTGGGTAAAGAGCTACAGAGAGCCCAAAAGGGCCAGAAACTTTACCTGAGAAAAGCAAAAAAGCCAAGCTTTTCAGTTACAACCGAGCTGAGGCATCAAGGGTTTTGTTTCTGAGTGAGCGTTTCAGAATGAAAAGGTGCTCCTAATCGTCCTAACGCAAAGATCCCCTGAAGCATTGTATCCTCGATTCTGACCAAAAACCCAGAGGTGACTGGCCAGCGTCTCTGAGTTGGGGTGCATTTCGGGGATACTAGGGTTCCTGCAGTGGTAAACTTCCTGGAGCACAGAGCTGAGGCAGGAAGGTGCAGGACCCAGGGGAAGACTGCTAATGAACAAACAAAGCTAAAGCCAGTGGAAACGGCACAGTTGTCTGCTTTCCTACAAGTCCCGGGTTTATAGGTCCACAGCTGCAAAAAGATATGAGAAAAAGCTTTCCTATCAGAATAAGGACCTTTCTGGGAAAACAGTAAAGCTGAACTGTGTCTGAAGCAGTTGTGCTGCTGAGTCAGAACGCTGTCTGGGGAAAGAGCCCAGCCAGGGCAGAACAGAACTATCCAGGAGTAAAGTTTTCTTTTCTGTCAGAGAAAACACCTCTTTGAGAAAAGCTTTGTTTCAACTAACTCCCAATCAGATGAGGGAGTGTAGCCCTAAGGGGTGATTGCCTCTGGCATAAGCTCTGTCCTTGAGCACTCAGACAAACACAACCCACTGGGGGACTGGGCCAGGTGAAGGCCTAATGAAACAAAATGCCTGTCCTAATGGGAGTTTAGAAATGGCAAAAACCTCCCTTGTTAGATTTTCAGTCTGTACGCAAACCACACAGACCCAGAAAACAAATGGACAAAAAACTCCTACCTTCAGTAGCAGGGAAAGCCGCCACTGTAGTGTCGGAAACTGTTTCTGGGGTAGAGGGGATAAACTGAGACCAAACTGGGAACTGTCTGGGAGAAAGACTCTGAAGAAACAGAAGGGACATAATCCTCCCCAGAAAATGTGACTTGAAAAAGCTGCTAGAATTTGAGGCAGATTCGGGGGGGAGAAAAAAAAGCCCCTACTTCCAAGGGCAGCTAGCAGAGGTACAGAGCCGCAGATACTTGAAGCTCTGCATCTGGGGAAGGAAGGAACAAGCAAAATGAGATAGATCAGTGGGAGAAAATCTCTCTGAAAGAGCTATGAAAAAACTGTTGTGAATGTTTTTCACTGACTGGCTAAGACAAACACAAGCCCCGAGGAAAGTTGCTATCAGAAATTGCCCACCTCAATGCGCGCTAACGAGGCAGGTGCAGTTCTGATTTGGGGGCCAGTGTCAATTAAAGGAGAGACACCTGTTAAAGCCAGCTGAGGAGAGACCAGAAACCTCCCAATGTCCCATAATTGAAAATGTAAAATGCCTGTTCAAATCTCCCGTTGCAAAAGCAAAAAACTTTGTTCAAACCTCCCGGGCAAGAATTTGTAAGCAAGTCTGGTAAAAAAGAACTTAAAAGTTGACTCTCAGACCCAAAAAGAACTATGGGAAATGACTGATGGAAAAATGATATAAAGGACTGATATAAGGGACTGATACTATTATGGATTGATATAAGGGAAATGCATTCTGGGAAAGGTAGTTTTTCTGCTAAAGATGGCGACATTGCCCTGAAACACTTTTGTCAGCTCGAAAATACATTCATGGTAAACTTTAAAATACAGCTTTTAAAAGAATAAGGAGGAAAATCATCTAAGAGTTTTAAGTGTCAGTTCCAATGAAACATTGAAAGGATATGGAACTAGGCACTTCGCGGTTTGGGGGTTGGTAAAATGACTTATTTACCCTAATAGCTGTGCAAAGTTTTAACGGTAGTTGGATGACAGAAAGCTACCTATAAGATCAAACAAGCCACTTTAAAATCCTTAAAGCAAGAGAGAGCAGTTTATACACTGAACGTTGTCTTAGATATGAAGGAAACTTATGCTATCTACAAAAGAAAGCTGCCATGCTTTGTGGGCCATATTAGAGTTCACTCCAATCTTCCTGGTCCTTTAGCTGAGGGTAATGCGAAATGGAAAGATCCCTGCTCGGGACTGTGGAAGGGTCCCGATCCTGTGTTAATATGGGGTCGAGGACATGTTTGTGTTTTTTCACAAGAGGAGAATGAAGCTCGGTGATTACCGGAGCATTTCGTAAGGAGCTTGGAACTAAGAAAGGTCAGCTCCAATGATGTTTCTATAAAGAAACCAGAATGAAAGTGGCTCGATCAATGTTTCTGAGGTTTTGTCACTGGTTAATGCTAACAGTGAGGAAACAGAGTTCGGAGCTGTGCCGCTTTTGGCTTTACTAGCTCCTTTGGAAAAATACTTTATATCACCTAATAACTGTGCGATATTTGGCAAAGAGCTTACAGCAGCTAAATACGGTAATTTCACCGTCAGCGTGAAGGGAAGTTTTTCGGTAGAACAAACCAAGAGTACTGCTGTAATAGAAACATTTGTCTGAATTGAAGCACTTAGGGGAACTATTATGAATTTGGGTGAAGGGACAGCCTCTAGTTAAAAACCGTCTACCGCTGACAGTGCATCTCTGCCGGTCCGGAACGGCTGAGAGAACTGGCAACTTTGGAGTGTGGCATCATCCTGGGAAGGTTATAGTCCCCTAGCAACAACTATCACAATTCTATAACAACACTCACTAAATCCCAGTGCTTTATAACAAAGCTGACTATAAACTCTAAAATTTAGAAATGATGTACGTACTTCCTGTCTAGTTAAGAAAATCTGTTTAATAGAGAGAGTACTAATAATAATTAAGAGTAAGAAATAGAAAAAGATGAAAATAAGATATGTGAGTTTGTAAAAATTCTCGTTAGATCTGTGTTAAGAAATCTTTAGGTGTTTGCTAAGTTAAATATATGCTAATGGTAGCCCTATATAAGTTTGTAAAATAGACCTATAGAGTTCCTTTAAGAATATAAGCTTGCAAGAAGTATCTAAGGTAGTCTTAAGACATGTAGTAATAAGCTTGTAAGAAGTAAAGATGCTAGTTGTAAATGTAAGTTTAAATAAGTACATAAGAAGTAATAAGAAATATATTTGCTAAAGTAGTTCTATAGTTTCCTTAAGGAGTTTAAATAAGTAGATGTTAATGTTATGAGTTTGTAAAAACGTGTAAATGTTGAATATGAATCTAAATGCTTTGCAAGGCAAAAGGTTATATGTGAGTTTGTAAAGTGTAAATGTTAAGTGTGAGTCTAAATGTATATGGTGAAAGAACCTGAGACATACAGAAGTTAGTGTCCTAGCAGACTGCAAAGCAGGCAGTCTGAGCGGTTTTTCAAAAGCTCCAGAAGCCGCTAAGAAGCTAAGAATGGCGGACGCCAGAACTAGCACAAGGCATCCGCAGCTGAGATTCATGGAAAATCAACGCAACACAGAAAAACCTGAGCTAACATCAAAAACGGTGCGGTTTAGAATACTACTGTACCTAAAAAGGTCTGTCTGTGAGAACAAAAGTTGCAGAGACACTTGTTTGAAGTAAAATTGTTAACGGCAAAAAGTTTTGGTTGAAAACCATCTCTTCATATTTTGAAGTGAAAGCCTAATACCAGAATTTATTTGTTTGAACTTTTTGAACTTAAAATGAGATAAAATTACAAAAAGACTTTGGTTATGGATTTCTTCATATTTGGAAGGCTCATACCAGAATTTATCATTTGAATTTTGGGACTTAAGAAATGAAATGAATAGTAGAGATTTCATTGCAATGGGACAATTTTGAGTTTACTTATAGTAATGACCTAGGAACTGTTTTCTGGAATTGGGTTAAAAATGGAACTGTTTAAATGAAGAAATTTATTATTTCTACCTAGAGTCAAGATGTGTATGCATATATGCTTTATTAATTGGTGATTCATGTATTCTGTGTTAAAAATGCAATTGTTTTGTGGAACTGTTTATGTAAAAATGGAATTACTTATGGAACTGGTTTTGTGTTACAAATGGAACTGTTTAAACAGAAGTTTGGGTTTTATAATTAGGCTTGAGATTTTGCTTAAAAAATTATAAAAGGGAGAGTTAATATTCCTTAGTCTAATTTCAAAAGTTGTTTGGATTAATGTCATGTTTTGTTAGTAAGAAACGCAAATGGGGTATACTAAGAGACTACTTTTAAAGTGTGTAAAGAGTTTTATTAAGAAACTGCTTTTGGATGTTTTGCTAAAAGTTTTCAAAGTGTTCATGGTTAGATTGAAAATATTGCTTTTCAATATGGGTCTGTAGGAATTGTATAAGTTTGGGTTCCTCTAACTAGGTTTGAGATTTTGTTTAAAAAATTATAAAGAAAAGGAGGAGTTATGAGATTGAATTATGTTTGCAGAAACCTATTGATATTAATGCACCCTGGTTTTGTGGAGTTAAGGAAATATTTAAGTTTGATGTGAATACATCAAAGTTTTTCCTATGTTCTGTTAGCAAGAAAACTCAAATGATTGAGTTAAAGTTGTAAGACGGAGAAAATTGTTAACTATATATAGCACCATATATGCTAATTCAAATGGTTCTGTTAAGAGTTTGCTTTGAGTTGTAAGATTGAGAGAATTGTGACTATGTATAGCAATATTTGTTAACCTGTTAATGGTAATGATGAAGCTAAGGGATTCTTTAAGTTTGTAGTTGCCTTAAGAGTTTTTGGCTTAGAAAGGGCTTGAGGCAGCTAAGACTGCTGTAGTCACCTTGGACCTAATTCAAAAGAGAAATGCCATCTATATCATCCTCTACTCCCATACTGGGAGGTGTAACAGCTATGGAGATTGCTGTAAGCCATTATAGTTATTTTTTTATATATTAAGAAAGGGGGACCTGTGGGAGCCCATTCTCGGGTTCCTCGTGGCTTTACCCAGCAGGTCCACATAGAGGATGATTAGACCACGGGCCTGAGTGCAGGTGTCTGAGATGGTCTGCACTTGCCTGTGCTGGGGGAGGAGGTCTTTTGCTCCACCCCTTGGTGTCTCTATAAAAACCCTGGGGCAGAGACAGTCGGGGCCCGTTGGAATAGGTTCCAGGCCCTCTCGAGGCTATCCTTTATTTTCTATCTGTTTATCTCCGCGATATTCTCCGCAATAAATCCTTCTATCTAATATTTCCTGCTGCTCGCACTCAAGAAAACTCTGGGGAACTGTGGGGGTGGATGGGTAAACGCCCCACAGGGGATGCACCAGGCCACTCCACATATGGTGTCATGAGGAGATGCACCAGGCCACTCTACATATGATGTCATGAGGGGAGATGTACCAGGCCACTCTACATATGATGTCATGAGGAGATGCACCAGCCAAGGACCAAGAACAGTCATAACAGGTTTGCTGTTCTGAATATTTGCGTCACACAGGTCAAGTCCCACTGGCTGAAACATAATATCTGCATGTATGAAAAGACATGCTTAACTTCATCAGTTTGAAATTAACTCCCAGCTCAGCAGGAATCTCCTCTCAAGCCTGAACTCAGAATTGAGACATCTGGGGTGTTGTGTTGGTTCTAGGTCACTGACATGCAGTTTAGGTTCATCCAGGACAGGGCATGTGAAGGTGAGATTGGAAGTCATGCCAAGGCTTCATTCGTTTTTCTATATATAATATATATGTATGTATGTGTATCTCACACACACACACACACACACACACACACACACACACACACACACACACAAAACGTCATTTCTTTATCCTTTGGGAATTTAGCATCATGCACTCTAATTCTGCTCACCTCTCCTTACCCCTGCAGTGCCCCCTCAAAAGAAAATAAAAAAAAATCAAACCAAAACAAAGCAAACAAACAAAAACAAGAACAAAACAAACAAAACAAAAATGAAAAACAAACAAACAAAAAACACCTCTTTGTTTCTCCTTCTTTTCCGCCTCTCCAACAGCTCTTCATTCGTCCTGGTGGCGTTGGGAGTGGTGTGTCACACAGTCTACCCTTTTGTCCCATCAGCTTTACTAGCAAATGTTCATTGCAGGAGTCACTGATGTGACTCAAGGCCTCTGGTTTCTAGTACGCCATCCTCACTGATGCTCACCGGCACTCCTCTGGGATATCCCGTGGCCACCAGAGTCAGGAAGATCCTGCTGTTACTGTTTCACAGGAGGCCAGGTGGTGGTGCATGCCTTTACTCTCAGTTCTTGGGAGGCAGAGGCAGGCACATCATATTCCTGTGAGTTTAAGGCCAGCCTGGTCTACATAGCAAATTCCAGGACAGCCAGGGCTACATAAGGAGACCCTGCCCCAGTATATAATAAATTCATACAATTTTAGTTTGTTTCTAAAATCTGATTCTGGTAGCAGCCGACTCCATTTCTCATAGCACAGGAGACACCCCTTTCTAGGCTCCCTTTGCAGCAGATACATGGGCCAGATGTCTGCCTCCATCTGACCAGGAGCCACGGGTACAAAGGAGCAGGGCTGAAGGAGAATCTGTTCTAGTGGCAAAGGTGCCACTGGCAGGGCCCAGCACCCAGTGTCAGTGGGACCAGCCACAGCATGGCTCTTCCTGCTCAGCTCCTACGTCATCCCTCTGTTTTCTGTGGCTATTTCATTAGATCCCCACCGGTTCTAGAGTTCTCAGTAGTACTACCCTAACTTCTTTTATCCAGTCAGTCAGAAGGGAGGGTGGTTTGCTACGGAAAACGCTAACTGGCTGAGAGGAACCAGGACTAGGAGACCAGCAAACGCAGAGTCCGAGTGCCAGAGGACACACTCCAACAGCTGCGATTTCCTCGGGCAGGGCGGAAGCGCTGGCCCACTGCACAGGAAGGTGAAGGGCGACACACCAGTGAGCCCTCGCTCTACAAGGAGATGTGCAAGTGTCCCAGGTGTACAGAGGAAATAAACAAACGGCCTTGTACAGGAGATGAGGAGGGTAAAAGCAGCCACCGGGACTCGTCAGAGAACCGAAACAGATGCATCTGAGACTGTCAGGGAGGGAAAGAAGATGTCACTGCAGGGCGGATGGTTAGACAACGGAGCATTCGGTCCGGAAGGAAGGCTGGGGTGAGCCTGGGGCAGGGCAGTGCTGAGTAGGCACCATCAGTGTGTGGACAGCAGGCAGCGGAGGCATGTGTTAGCGGATGAGAGGACGCACACGCTTGGCTCACATTGTGCTAAGGTGTATTTCTTCTCTTTCACATGCTGTCATCTGAGTGGTAACAGGCAGAAACATCTAAACAGCAGGACCAATGTGGAATAACTGAGTCAATCCTAAACACTTGAATCAGTTTATAAACCTCAAGGTCTCTTCCAGGTCTGCTGCTAACAGACTGTCCGTCCGTCACTGTGAGCACTGAACTCTACATGTCTGTGCGTAACTAATCTTACCACATGTTTCTGTGCTGACATCTGTGGCTCCAGAGCAGTCCATCCCAACTGCTTTTATTTTTGTTTTGGAATTCATATTTGTTGATTTCTACCACACTGACTTTAAAAAAGGCATTGAACAGGCTCAAGAGAAAGGAACCAGTGCTTTTAATTCAAAGCCAACCTGATGGTCTAAGTCTGTCTCCTCTCAGTCACTTTTCTAATTCTTTTTACCCAGACATAACATCCATGGTTCTTTTAAACCACGTCAAAAGGTAAGCAAGTCACAGGCTCTATCTAAGCTACTGTACCAATGCTTTAAGAGTCCCGGCTCAACCGGGCCATGCTGATCTTGGTGGCCTGACTTGAGGCCATGGAATCCTCCAGGCCCAGGCCGCTGCTGTGGGCCATGTCTGGGTCCATGGCCCAGCAGCAGCTGGATCTGGGTTGATGTTCATGGCTCCTGTTGCCACTAGGGGCTGAGCAGATGCCTGGAGTCTGGACAGCCTCCTGAGACCATGTTGGTGTCAGAGGGCCTTGCTTCTGCTGGGGCCATACCAATCTAGAAAGCCTGTGCTGCCATCAGGGCCATGGTGATGTCCGGGCTCGAGCTGCTGCTGCGGGCGTGTCTAGCTAGATCTGTGTTCCTGCTGCAGCTGGAACTGTGATGATGTCTGTGAAGATGTCCATGGCCCATGTTACCACAGGGGATAATAGGAACCATGCATGCTGAAATCCAAGGGCCATGCTGAACCAGCCCCATCCCTCACTGGCCCTGCCCCTTGCTGGACATTGCAGCAGAAGAGCCCCCCGCCATACACCTGAGAGATATGGCCTCACCCCTTACCATGGGAGTGGGAGAGCTGGCCCCATGACATGGGCCTAGGAGAGTTGGCTCTGCCCCTTACTTGAAGGGGACTGTCCCAGTGGCTTGGACTGATCAGCTCAGCTACCACCCAGACCCACATCCTGGGCCTTGGGTTGGCCCACCCTAACATCAACCCCACCTATGACCTGCTGGAGTGTGTGAAGGAAATGGTCCTGTGTAACGATAACTGCAAGACCTCCATGACTTGAAGCAATAGCAGGATATCCAAGAGGAGTTTTGGTGAGGGTCCAGGGACGATGGTGTGCCAGAGGCCTTGATCCAGACCAATGACACGTTGCAATGAACATTTTTTCAGGTGTAGCTGATTGGACAAAGGGGTATACTGCATGACACGCAGCAGCTCCCAATGCCACTAGGATGAATGAAGAGGTGTTGGAAAGACAAGAGGAGTGAGGTGTTTTTTTGTTGTTTGTTTTGAATTAATTTTTTGGGGGGGTAGTTGATGCAGGGGTGAGGGGTGGATATGAAGGGACTGGGAGGTGAGTGGGATTGAGGTACATGATGTGAAATTCCCAAAGAATCAATAAAGAATTATGTTAAAAAAGAATACTGGCTCCTCAGTTAGTTACTTGCATTTGTGGGCAATTCAAAAGCACTGTTGACAATTTCCCCGAGTTACTGGAAAGGACAGGAAACTTCAGGCCTGTGAGATCTTGTCCAGTTGTTAAGTTCCCAGACTGACAAACCATCACTGATTACTCCTGCTCAGAGGGAATTCCCTACTGACTCAGTGTTCACACAGTCCATCAAGGGGTTGAATGACAGCCATAAAAAAGGAGGGAGTCCCCTCACTTGTGGTAACATGGATGGAACTGGAAGATGCATGTTAAAGGAAATAAACCAGGTAGAGAAAGACAATCCTGCATGTTCTCAGTCATGTGTGAAAGCAAAGAAAGTTGATGGCGACGAAGTTGAGTAGATATGAGGTCACTCGAGACCCAAGGAGGGAGCAGGCATAGAGTGGGTAACTTGGAACAAAACACAGATCATGGGGGGTAAGGTATTTCTGCTGTAAAACAGCACAAAAGGAAAACTGCAGGTGGTAGCGATTGTATATTTCAAAATAACTACAGGAGAGCATGATGCATCATTTTCCAGCACATGAAAATTATAATATGTGATCATTATACATTGTATAACAAGTTACAATATTATACCATGTAAATGAGTAAAAACAGCATCTATTTAATTGTTTTAAGAAGACATTAAATAATATGGTGTTTATGGGCTAAGGCTTGGCAATCATGCTATCCTGGATTGGCTGCAGAATGGCACTGTGACCTGGGACACTATTTATTCCACGTCTCAATTTCCCCATTTATAGATTCACCCATTCAAAAAATATTTTATTAAGCAAAGGCAACATGGCAGGTTCTGTTCTGGCATTCAGGATGTATGTATTGATGAATGAAAGTCCTGTTTTCACAAAGGTTACATTCCAGAAGGTAGACAAGAAATAAAAAGATACACATATGGGACTGGCGAGATCAGTGCATGACGATAACACCCGCCAGACCTAAGGCTACACTGTTTAGACATTTCACACTTGTTGAAGGCTATTTCTCCCCAAGTACCAAGTCAGTAAAGGGCCTGGGAGCTCGTCAGTGCCCACACTGTCAGCTTTTAATGTCCTGCAATTGCTAAGCTAAGTACATGAAGGAAATAAAGACTTAGAAGAGACAGACAAACCCAGCCACACCATCACCAGCACCGAGCACGGCTTTTGGGCCTCCTGACTGCTTCTGCTAGCAGCTGAGGAAACAGAATCTGGAGTTTTCCTGTTCTCTGCACAAATGGTCCAAAGGGCCAACTTCCTGCTTTCTCGGCCTTTTTAGTTTTCCCTGTATTTTTTTTTGTTTGTTTGTTTGTTTTTGTTTTTCGAGACAGGGTTTCTCTGTGTAGCTTTGCGCCTTTCCTGGAACTCACTTGGTAGCCCAGGCTGGCCTCGAACTCACAGAGATCCGCCTGGCTTTGCCTCCCAAGTGCTGGGATTAAAGGCGTGCGCCACCACCGCCTGGCTTCCCTGTATTTTTAATCCACTGAAATGTTTTCAACAAGTTCTTAAAAGCCCAGGGGCCCAGCCTTTGCCTTAAGGTAGGACTTTCTGATGCACAGCCAGCCAGAGCTGCAGGTGGCAATATTGAGCACCCACTCTTTGCTAGGCAGAGCCTAATATAACTATGTTTTAATGTAATTATGCATCTTGTACCTGTGGGATATGATCTATCGTTAGCAGTTGCTTCATGCCATAAATACCAAACCCTATATATATTATGTCTTCATATATATTTATACACACACACACACACATATATATATATCCATGAAAAAGCTTAATTTGTAAACAAGGTATAATATGGGATTACCAATAACTAATAATAAAATAGAAAAACTATAAAAATATACTGCAGATTTTAGCAACCACAGCATATGATTTTTTTTCTTTCTTTAAATCAAGAACTTTTACCATTTCACTTACAGGAAGCACTTTATGGCTTTCCTTTGGCATATTCAAATTGCCAACATTACTACTCTTGAGCTTTGGGGTCATTCCTGAATAAAATAAGGGTTACTTAAACACAGGCACAGTGATGCTATAACTGTCACTGTGATAACCAAGAATGCTTCTCAGTGACTAACGGGTAGGTAGTGTACACTGAGTGGGAATGCTGGACAAGGGAAAGACTCACGTGCTGGGAGGGACATGGAAGAAAAGGACAGAATTTCTCATGCTACTCAAGACAGAAATTGAAACCTTGTAAGTTATGTACTTTCAGAGTCTTCCATTTAATATTTTCAGAGTGCAGCTTACCGTGGGTAACTGAAATTGCCAAAAGTGGAACCGTGGATGAAGGGGGCTATTGTACCTTATTGATATGTTACAATGGCGTCCAAGAACAGTGGAGCACGCCTTAATCCCAGCACTCAGCGGGGAGGCAGAGGCAGGCAGAACTACGAGTTCCAGGCTAGCCTGGTCTACAAAGCGAGTTCCAGGACAACCAGAGCTGTCACACAGAGAAACCTTGTCTCAAAACCCTGTGAGGCTATTTTCGTATTTTCAATAAAAACCACAGGGACAGAGAAATTCATGGCCATGTGCACAATCACACAGCTTATCAGTGAGTGAGCTGAGACTCACACTCAAGACACAAAGGCCAAGTCTGGGTTTGTTTCTCCCTCGCACAGGCGCACCTTAGGCCTGTCAATCAAATCCCACTTCAGCCAGAAGCAGGATGAAGGGAAGGAAGCGCCAGGCAGAGTGCCATGGAAAGTTTACAGGTGAAAACCTGGCAACTGTTAGGGAAGTATTAGGGTTTGAAGAGGGGGCTCAGTGGTGGGCGGTGGGCTGCAGCATGCTGGTGCAGTAAGGCAGACTCGTGGACAGGCTACTTCTGTACAGCTGTAACAAACTACATAAACAACCGAAAGGGGGGGGGTTTCTTTTCCTCATGGTTCCAAAGGGTCCACTCCATCACAGCCAGGAAGAAATGCCAAGCAGAGATTAAAGGGGACAGATGACAGGGTAGAGCGTCAAAAGGCCCCAAAGGACATTCCCCAGAGACCTACTTCCTTTAATGATGGCTCTACCTCTGCTTTCCAGTAATTCCCAATAAAGCATATATTATTACCTGTTGAAGTATTAATCCATTCATTAGAGCAGAGTCCTCATTTTTGTTTTGTTTTGTTTGTTTGAGACAGGGTTTCTCTGTGTAGCCCTGGCTGTCCTGGAACTCGCTCTGTAGACCAGGCTGGCCTTGAACTCAGAGATGCTCCTGCCTCTGTCTCCTGAGTGCTGGGATTAAAGGCGTGTGCCACCACCACCTGGCTTAGAGTCCTCATTCTTAACGGTCTCTGGAGACACTCTCACAAACAAATACCGAGGTGTGCACCGTCTCCCAAGTATTTCCCAATCTAAGCAAGCTCAACCATGAGTAAGGCCTTTCTGCAGAGGAAATAGTAAAAGGATTAACACTTTTAAAACAGAAAAGGGAATAACCTTTCTAAACAAGAACTGGCTTGAATTCAAAGTAATTACACAACTCCTGGCTCCTGTTGAGGCCCTTCTCGTAAGCAGGTAAGTGAGAGCTTCAGAGGACATTTCCTCAATTTTTGTCTGAATTCCTATGCATTGAATTTCTATCTTGCTGGACTAAAAATCAGCCTGCAGTTTTCCTTAAATATTTTATGTGCAAACTAATTTTGTATTTTAAAGAAAGCATAAGAGCTTTTATAGAAGAATATCTGACTGCTTAATTCTAAGACAAGAGGATACAGAAAAACACTGATGGATCCCTACCCCACCCCCCTCGTGTGTGTGTGTGTGTGTGTGTGTGTGTGTGTGTGTGTGTGTGTGTGTGTATGTGTATGGGTGTGGGAGAGATAGATAGATAGATAGATAGATAGATAGATAGATAAATAGAGAATATGAAGTAGAGTTGGAGACCAAAAAAACAGACAAAATGGAATTTGACCACCTGAGCTGCACCAAACAGCTGTGCTCTTGTATTAAACAACATGGTACTCGAGAGCAAAGTTTAGACTTCGCACCTTGAATGAACAGCTACAATCCTCTGAAGAACATGTGCTCTACTCTCTGTGTGTTCAGGGTCTCAAAAGTGGTTTTTTCTCGAAGTTGCCTATGTATTCTCCAGCATCCCAGCAATGCTGCAGTGATGCCCAGTAGCTCTGCAGTGTCTCCAAAGTTGCTATTGACTTCAAGTTTATCTGAATGGTGCCACTTGCCTGGCTGCATGAATGACTTCCTCCTGCTGCAGGAGCATTGGCAGGATCGGAGGAACTCATCAGTCGATCTTCACACCACTCTTATCCACTGAAACTACTGAGTGGAAAAGCAATTCTACACCAGTGGTTCTGAGCTCTCCAAACCAAAGCCACCCAGGGACTCTTATTTAAAAATGTAGAGTCTTCCTAAATTGGAACTCCTGAGTCTAAGGCCAGGGATATTCACTTTCAGCCACTCTCCGATGATTTGGTATACATCAGCACTTGGAATTTCTACTTGATTAGACACGACACTTCAGGCTGGCAGTCTCCAGGGACGGCACTGAAACCCACATCACTCTTACAAGCGGGTCTGTGTGTGCCAAAGGGAGAGTGGCAAGAGAAGGTACGGTGGCAAATTAGTCACTTTTCTACTGCCGTGGTAAGACACCATGACCGAGGCAACTTACCCAGAGGGATAGGGTGCATCATCGCCGGGAATTGTGGCAGCAGGTGGCAGATATGGTAGCAGGAGCAGCTGAGAGTTTACATCTTGAACCACAGATGGGACGCAGGGAGAGCTAACTCAAAATGACACAAGTCTGTACGGTCAAAACCTGCCCCCAAGGACATACTTCCTCTCAAAAAGCCACACCTCCTAAGCCTCCCCAAACAGTGCCACCAACTGGGAACCAAGCATTCATGCAAATGCCTGACACTATGAGGGGCAGTGTGGTGGCTGAGTAGAAATGCCCCCCAGATCTCCGAGTTGGTGGCGCATGCCTTTAATCCCAGCACTTGGGAGGCAGAGGCAGGTGGATCTCTGTGAGTTCGAGGCCAGCTTGGGCTACAGACCAAGTTCCAGGACAGCCAGGGCTACACAGAGAAACCCTGTCTCGAAAAACAAAACAAACTAAAACAAAACAAAACAAAACAAAACAAAACGAAAAGAAATGGCCCCCATGGACTCATGTGTTTGAATGCCTTGTCCATAGAGAGCAGCACTATTAGGAGCTGTGGCCTGCTGGAACAGGTGTGGCCTTGTCGGAGGAAGTGTGTCACTAAGAGTTGGGATTTGAGGTTTCAGAACCTCAAGCCAGTTATCTGCCTGTTGCCTGTGGATCCAGATGTAGAACTCTCAGCTCCTTCTCCAGCACCATGTCTCTCTGCATGCCGCCATGCTTCTCACCATGATGATAACCGACTAAACCTCTGAAACTGTAAGCTAGCTGCAAATAAATGTTTTCCTTTATAAGAATTACCCTGGTCATGGTAAAACCCTAACTAGACCACCACAGATGGGTTCTGGAGAGCCAACACAAGCCATCCTCTCTCTTCCTGCTCAACACCACCATGGGGGCAAACAGTCTAGCTGAACAACTCTAGAGACTCAGTAGCAGAGATGTTCGGCCAGAAACCCCCCCTCTGTCTGTTAGGTTCAGTGCCTCTTACACCCCAAGTACCCCTGGAGGAGACAGCTAGCCTAAGGCCTCAAAGTTTGCTCCATAGTTACCCAAAATACTTTTTAAAAGCTGATGGCATTCAGAAGACATGGACAGACAGGACGTAAAGGTGGCGTTATAAGATAACATATCCCCGGGTTTACCCAAGCTCGCCTTAGTCTCCAGGGTTCTGTCCCATCCCTTCTCGGAGCACGTGGGGGATGGTTTGCTGGCCATGCCTGGCATCACAGCCTCGCTGAGGCCGGGTGCTCAGTCTATCAGCGGAACAGAGTGAGGTTCCTGTCAGAACAGACGTTTAAAGGCATGGGCAGCAGGTTTTAAATGAATCCAATAAGTAATTTGGAAAAGAACTTGCCTGACCCAAAGCCAAAGTTTCTTTAAAAAGGAATTCCCAGCCACTGTAGGAATTCTGTACCTCTAGAGCTCCTAACTCAAAGATGGAGTTCCCTGTTTCTGGAAACACGTTTCTGCCCGGTAAGTATCTGACCTGCTAGGGAAGGAAGGGCTGGGGACACTTTGGAGCTGACTGCTTGGTGCCCGGCTCGGTCACCCTCACCTGTGTGACGTGGGGCCGTTATTTCTCCTCTGCTGTTTCCTCACATTTAAAATGAAGAGTCAAGCAGAGTCTCTCCCGTTGGGTCACAGTGAAGGTCAGCAAGGAAGCTGCAGCTACCGGAAGACCCACGAGCTCAGGGAAGAGAAGCCCTGTGGCACACACACAGCTGCTGTTCTTTCCAGCTCTACAGTGCCTCTTCTGATTGAATTCATTTTCCCCCTCCCTCCAAGCCAGCCCAGGGTACTGCTGCACCACAATCCAGGCGCCTTCCGCTGGGCAGTGAGTTCTCAGGTTCTCTTTAAGTAGTTTGTAAGGAAAAAAGAGAGGTAGAAATAATAATAAAAAATGAACCCCTATTTTTGTGTGGTTCAGCTAAGAGAGCCAACAATTACACCATGCTACTTATTGGTAGGATTTCTCAAGGTAAGACTTAAAAGTCCACTCCGAGATTTAGACAGTGGATTAGGGTGTGAAATGGAACGATCTTATCCAGGATTAAATCACACTTCCCGAGTGTGACAGAGTGTTTCCAGGGAGAGTGGGTGCCACGCAGTCTTCAATCCGCTTGCCCATTGTTCACAACTCACACCTCCACTGCGTCTAACTCCATTCAGCCGTCCCTGCCAGCCCACCATGGTGTGAGGTTTTGAAACTGAGAGCTGGGTCTGGAAACAGAAACAGGCTCCCTCTGGGTACAGGAAGTGATGGCAGTGGGAAGGCATTAAAGGGAACAGAAGCAAGGCACTCACGTGTGCAACAGACACCAACTTTAAATTCAACATTAACTATAAGCCAGTGTGTTTAAATCCACGTTGTAACTCGAACTATACCACCAGCCCATCACTTTTGGTTGTCTTACTTCTATGTCTTTATTGTGGAATTTATGCAAGAGCAGAGGGTCAGCATGGCTGAATGATCACCATCTGGATGCTACAGCCTTGGACTACCTGGGTTTGTATCTTGTCTCTGCTACCTAGCCACTAGACTTGGGCTAAGTTAAATTTCTTTCTAGGCCCCAGCTTTCTTATTTACAAAACAGGGGTAAGAACAGCAGGTAACTAACTCACAGAATTGTTGTGACGACTACATGAATTAAAATGTATACACCATCACAGTGGTATCTGGCAGTTTCTTGGTGCTAAGGGCTTGGGATGATGAGTCAGCCTTCAGGGAACGCAACCTATAAATGTGGTTGTATTCAATCCCTAGTATATGCTTCTTTGCACAAAACAGGCCACCAATGTTTCAAGAGGACCTGCGGAGAGACTGCTCACTCGCTTTGTACAAAACAGGCCACCAATGTTTCAAGAGGACCTGCAGAGAGACTGCTCACTCGCTTTGTAGGTGCTGGCCAGTTTAACATCACAAGGCCTCAGCACAAGCAAAGGCTTTGGACAGTGGGCACTTCCCAACTGTGAACAGAAAGCTTCTAGAACAAGCCATTAGTTATACAGTCCGTGTCCCATTCCTGACACTCTTTAAAAGCTTTAAAACGGAGGCTGAGGAGATGGCTCAGTTGAAGTGCCTGCCTCACAAGCATGAGGACCCGCCTTTGTATCCCCAGGACCCCCAGAAACAGCTAGGTACAGCAGGGCACACCAGGAATTTAGCACTGGGAAGGGAGATGGAGGTCAGGCCTATGTGGCTCACGGCCAGTCTACTACAGAAACCCTTTAGACACCAGACAGGGAAGAGTTTAAGAGGAACGGACGGCACTCATTGTTTAAGCACGCAGACAGGGAGGGACGAAAGAGGAACAGTACTAACTGTTCTAAAGCCACAAAACGGACTCCTTTCTCTCCCCCGCAAGAAACAACACCCGCTTTCCTTTCCTTGATCACTGCTTTTAGACTGCTCTTTCAGAACCTTAAACTGCTAATAACATCCTATAAAAACAAACCACAGGACAGCCCATTCCAGAGACTGAATTCCCTCCATCCCAGGCAACTTTTAAAGCAAAAGAAGGCAGTTAAAACAAAACAAAACAAATAAAATAGACATAAGTTCACAGGATAAAAAATGTCTGGCTTAGCATCCCATGAGGTATGTGGAATGAGACTTCGCGCACTTTATTTGAATACTTAGATGTAATTATGCAGGAGACAGGAGACTGAGTTATATGCTGGTATTCTTGAAAGCACGTGGCCCCCCAAGTATCCCCAATACAGGGCTTGTTCTCATTATGACCCCCTCTTCTACCTCTCCACTGGCAAACGTGTATGGGGTGAGGGCAGTGTCACCCTGCACCCTGTGGGGACTCTGTTGTTCATTTTCTGGTCGGCCTCTCTCTCCTCAGCTGCAATGGTCCTCTGTAGTGACTCTAACCCTGCAGGCACAGGGCCCCAGGCAGCCAAGTCGTTTCAAATCTTTTTTTTTGTTGTTGTTTCATTTTTTTCTGAGACAGGGTTTCTCTGTGTAGCCCTGGCTGTTTTGAAACTCACTCTGTAGACCAGGTTGGCCTCAAACTCAAGAGATTCAGCTGCCTCTGCCTCTCAGTGCTGGGCTTAAAGGTATGCACCACCATCACCTGGTTTGAAATTGTATCTTAATAGTTATCCCACCTAAAGTTGTTTCTCCCATTCCCTTTTAGACCCAAACCCTCCTAATTCTACTCCGAAAGTGTCCCTCATCTGGCCTTCTCTAGATTTCTACTGCCCTTGCCTGCTGCGGCCCGCCCCCCTCTCCCCTGACTCAGAGGCCTACCAGCTGTCCACCTCTCCCTCCTGTTTCCTCTTTATCTCACTAATGCATGTAATGCATCTAATGCATGTTCACCTCAAATGCAAATCTGCTCATGTCACTGTTTATGTTCAGTGGCTTCTGGCTGTCTAAACGCCCTGGATGAAACATCCTTTCCTCAAACTCATTATGTACCCTGCCCCTCTGCAGGATTGCAGTTTCAAGGTTCACCTGTATGCTGCCCCTCTGCATGACTGCAGTTTCAAGGCTCTCCTGTACCCTACTGCTCTGAATGATTGCAGTTTCAAGGCTCACCTATATCCTACTGCTCTGAATGGTTGCAGTTTCAAGGCTCACCTATATCCTACTGCTCTGAATGGTTGCAATTTCAAGGCTCACCTATATCCTACTGCTCTGAATGGTTGCAGTTTCAAGGCTCACCTATATCCTACTGCTCTGAATGGTTGCAGTTTCAAGGTTTACCTGGATTATTGTCTCTTAGTAGAGAAACCATACAAGTATTGTTCCAGGTAATGTAATGACATTGACTGTGATGAATAAAGAGATACAATCTCCTGTAAGGAAGCCTGCCTGTGGCCATGCACTAGATAAACGGTGACTTGACCAGCTGACTAGGCAGGCACACCCAGTTTCATGATTCTGAAGTATATTTGATCGTTCCCAGTACAAATTAGTGAGTTCTCTGTCCAAATTAGTGAGTTTGAAACACACAGGTTGGATTAGCAGAGATTTGGCCAGGATGAATGAATTCAAGCTGACTTACTGGAAATCAAAAGCTTTAATATCAGAACTCTCAGATTAAAGAAACAAAACAATAATAGGAGAAGGAGAAGAATCAGCAAATTCGGGATCCAGAAAGAGAATAAAGAGATATACTAAACCCAGTGAATGGCAATTCTAGCTCAGATGGGTCTGATCGAAGGACACCTCTCTCACACTCACGCTCTTTGTAAATAGCTTTGATTGCTGGAGGACTGTGGGCCGGTGTTTTCCAGGTGAAGGAACAGACAAGCAATACTCACATTGTTTACCATGGTAACCACTGGTCAAGTATAAAGCTCACTTCCTGCTTCACCAGAGCAAAAGGAACTCGCAGATCTCAGGAGGAGACAGCATTACAGAGCTACTTCTTAGTCTTCCCATTCTTTTTTTTTTTTTTTTTTTTTTTTTTTGGTTTTTCGAGACAGGGTTTCTCTGTGTAGCTTTGCGCCTTTTCCTGGAACTCACTTGGTAGCCCAGGCTGGCCTCGAACTCACAGAGATCCGCCTGGCTCTGCCTCCCGAGTGCTGGGATTAAAGGCGTGAACCACCACCGCCCGGCCAGTCTTCCCATTCTTATGGATTCAGCCAAGCATCCTACCCCTGAGCAACATCTCTACTCTTGTATCTTATTTCTGAATTCGTTGTGAATACAGGAGGGGAAGTCAGAGGGCTAACAGCCTCCCGAGAGCTAAACACAAGGCACAACTATATATATTCACTAAGTATTTGTTAAATAAATGAATGAATTTGTCCAAGGTCATGTGGTTAATAAGTAACAGAGGAGGGACTTGAATCCATGTGTGATGGAAAGTCCATGGTTTTCTAAAATTCCACTCCAGTGGTTCTTGTATAAGTTTTATTTCTGGGCTTCGAATGGGCTGCCAGGGAATTGGAAACACTGGCTAGCAGAAGCATTAACTACCTAAAAACACATGCGCGCCCGAGACCTCTGCTGAGGATCTATACCCACGACAGTGGCAAAGGATGAGTTGAGCATGTCGGTTTGCCGTCTGCCACAGCACGGGCCAAGGCTGACTCGCCTCTCTAGGAAAACGAGAGGGACCAGAACTGCAGATGAGTAGTTAAGTGACTGAGCAGCAGCAGGCAGCAGATGGGGAGGAGAATGGGATGCAGCAGAGCATGAAGATGCATGAGCAGGAGGGGTGAGGTAAGGGACTTGAGCACTAGCAGGAGGCAGAGGCCCAGAAGGGACCAGTTGGGATGTGGGGAGGAGGCAACAGACGGAAGAACCCAAGAAGAACAGAAGGAAAATCCCAAGAGATAAAAGGATAGAGGGAAAATGCATGCGTGCGTGAGTGCGTGCGTGCACCCCCCCCTACACACGGCCACATATACATGTACACAGACACATGGACACACAGAGAGAGAATTTAAAGAGGAACCAGATATAAGAATAGGAGTCAATTGCTTGCAAGGAAAATAGCCACTGTCTATTTCATGTCAAAATGGTGACAAGTGACCCTTCTCCTCAACCCAAAAAAGTGTCAGATGTTGTGGTTTTAATCCCAGCACTCGGGAGGCTGAGCAGAGGGATCATTAGGTTCTAGGCTAGCCTGGACTACATAGGGGGCGCCTCTCTTAAAAGGCAAAGCAAAGCAAAATTAAAACTAAACAAATACACAAAAAAGATGAAGTTATAGGTGGCTGGGTGCCAGCATCCTAGTTAAAAACGGTTTGGGGAGCCAATAGACAAGGCAGAGGGGAAGTCGGAAGGCACCCTGAAGGTGCCCCCGCCACTAGCAGCCCCCCGCCTGCCCAGCACAGAAGGGGCTGTTTGGCTGCCAACAGGAGCGCAGCAGGAACCATACTCACTGAGCTTTAAAAGAGTATCTGGTAGAATTCAGAACTGTGTACTCACAGACGCCATATAAAAACAGGGCTGTCTTTGCCTTGCAAGCAGTTTTTCTGCCCGTTTTAAAGGCCGGTTGTAGCTGCTCCCCCCCTCCCTGCCCCGCCCCCCCAAGTGGTGCACAAAGAATTCTCTGACACACTGCGCCCACCGCAGATGAAAGCGCTTAAGTGTGAGTGAAAGCAACAACGTTGGGAGTGACATTTACCAGCGGAAAACAGTGAAATCAGAGCGTTCCAGTTCACGGAGATTAAATGTCAGGACTTCAATGTTTAGCTGAGCATTAACTATGGACGTTTTTAAAAATGGAGGATTCCGTTTTCTATTGTAAACAGCACTTCAGAAATCAAAAAGAAAGACTTTAAAAGCAAGGAAGTAATTGGGACAGGCTGGATAGGGAGGTATAGGCTGTTACTGAAGTCAGCTCAGCACGTGGGCTGGGTGGTGTCCGATGGCCTTCACACTGAGAGGGAGGGGACTTTCCCCACTCTTCACACTCAGCCAGGTGTCAGTCAAAACCCAAAACACATATTTCCCACGCTGGGAAACTTCAAAGGTTTTTTTGTTTTGATTGTTCTTTTAGAATGAATACTTTTTTTTTGGAGACAAGGTTTCTCAGTGTAGTTTTGGTGCCTCTCCTGGATCTCGCTGGCCTCGAACTCACAGAGATCCTCCTGCCTCTGCCTCCCAAGTGCTGGGATTAAAGGCGTGAGCCACCACCACCCAGCTACTTTTTGTTGTTTTTGGTTTGTTTGTTTTTCAAGACAAGAGTTTCTCTGTGTTGCTCTGTCTATCCCAGAACTCACTCTGTAGACCAGGCTGGCCTTGAACTCAGAGATCCGCCTGCCTCTGCCTCCCAGTGCTGAGATTAAAGGTGTGTGCCGCCACCACCGCCCAGATAGAATGTGTACTTCTTAACCTACAAAAAAAGTTAGAGAAGAAAATGGATCCCCCACCCCCACACTTTAAGCATATTTTCCCACAGATGTATCTGAGAGAGAGAAAGAGACAGAGACAGAGACAGAGACAGAGACAGAGAGAATCTCAGTCAGTCTCAGACAGGACAGTACCAGCAATCAGTCCTTCCATCCTAACCAGCCAGTAAGTACTTTGGCTTCCTTACTGTGGGTTACTGGGCACATACAGAGCTAATGAGCTGGATACTGTTTCAAGCCATTGCCTTAAACCTTTGAAGTTTTGTATTTAATCCTCAATATCTCTACGGTGTAGCTAATATTATTCCCATTTTACAGATAAGAAGACTAGGGCTTCAGATGAGATTAAAGACTTTACTTAAGACCACAGGACTATTAAATCACGTGGAATTTAAACTCCAGCCACTGACTTCAGAGCCTGAGTAATTAACCTCGAGTTAAGAAATTCAAAGTCTAACTGAGATCACAGGCATAGGAAGAGACAGGCAGACAAGAACGCTGAGACAAGGACATGAACAGACACACTGACGAACTGAGGTCCAGGCCGTCTCAAAGACTGAGTCTTGATGACAAAGGGGAGCCTCTTTGGAGCGCAAAGGCAGTAGTTCATCCAGGCATAGGAAACTATAAATACCAAAGCTCTGAGTGTTTACCACCTCCCTGATGTGTATAAGAAACAAAGAGTTTCTGTGTATGGAAACAGAGACATGGACGTGAAGCCAGCCCAGGTGAAGGCGGAAAGGGAGGTGAGAGCAGGGTAAGGGAGAAGGCCAGGATGGGGAGGGTGTCTAAGCCATGAACAAAGTGGTCTGGTGACCTGCTAGAGGTGGTGAAGTCAGCAAATCTACACTTGCTAAGAAGGTGTTAAATTATTTAGTATAAGAATAACAACTACAGAGATAAAGAGACTGCAGGAGGGCCAGGGAGGAGGAAGATGCTGTCTTAGCTCAGTTTGGGAAAACTAACCTTGGATACCTGGGCATCCTCCACTGCCTTCTCCACTCCCATCAGTAGGGAGCACCTTCGGTACCAAGCAGTAAGGATGTAAAAAGGAGGAACAGAACGGGGCCCTATCCTAGATCTCAGTCTGGTTCTCAGGGGTGACATGGAGCACACAGTGACATCTCTGCTTTATAGGGGCTGATGGGTGCTGCCAGGGACATAACATTCTGCAACGCTTGGGACTGAGTGATAAAGCACTGTCCTGTGTTCCTCTCGACTTCCAAATGTCCCCTGGACATCCATGTGGGTGATAATCCACTAAAACTGTGTGAGCAAGCCTAACTTCTGATTCTGTTTTACACAGAAGTAAAACAAAGCTGGCCTGCTTTCTATACACTGAATAGTGCCACACAGAGCCTTCAGAGATACAGGAATTATACTTTGTTTTGTTTGGAACATTACTAAGGACTGTCACTATTTAACACTATCCCATCACCGGCATCAAAGTGTGCAGTTTGTGGGCTGTCAGGTGGAACTATAGCTCCATGGATTCTGAATGTGGATTTACCTGTGGGGTCATGCTGGGTATTTATGCACTATAAGACAAATAATTTGATTGCAAATTACTTTCTGTTTTCCCTCTTCTTTATAATGGGGTAGACATTGCAGTTTTGGGTTATGTGCAAGAGTGTGCACGTGGAGGTCAGAGCAAAAGTCTGCTCTCTTCTCCCACTCTGGGTCCTGGGGATGGAACTCAGGTCCTCAGGATTGTGTGATGAGTGCCTGGCCGGCTGAGCCATCCTCTTGATCCTGGACTACAGAGCTGTGCCTGACCCACCATGTTCACCTGACCTCTTGCCAACTGACTACCACCTCTTCAAGCATCCTGTGAACTTTTTACACAGAAAATGCTTCCATAACCAGCAGGAAGTAGAACATGCTTGCCAAGACCTTGTCAAATTCTAAAACAAGGGTTTCACAGCACAGGAAGAAACAAACTTAGTTTTCACTGGCAAAAACAGGTTGATCCAGGGTGAGTCAGGTGACCTCTGAGTGTGAGGTCAGCCTGGTCCACACTGTGAGTTCCTGGCCAACCAGGGGTGCATAGTGGAGACCCTGACTCCAAAATGGGGGAGTTGATTATAATGGCTCCTATTTAGTAAAGATGTGTTTGATCCTGTTTATAATGATCTGAAATCCACAGTCCAAAATCATGATTTCTTTTGTATCAACATAAGTGCACGTCATAAACCGTAAAAGGGCTAATAAGGAAGGAAGGTTACTGGCCACGGGAGAGCTTGGAAGGCCCATGGGAGTGCGAAGCAGGGGCTGACTGATGACCTCTGTCAGGTAACTCCAAGATGCAGTTCATCTTGGCACGGCCCTGACTTGTGTCTTTTAGATACCCTTGCTGCAGCTCCCCGGCCAAGGCCCTTGTTCTGGAAGGCCCCAGTGGACAGAACGTGATGTAGCCCCTACCTGTGGTGGCTCTCCCAGGCTCGGAGCACGGTGGCCGAGAAGCTTTCTGGTTCATCTTCTCTCCTTTGGGCTGAATCTCCTGACTTCCTCCAACTGTTTCTCATATAACTTGGTTTCATATTCCTTCGCCATCTGGGTCATTTACTGAACAAGTTCCAGTTCGTCAATGGTCCTTCAAAAGCGTGGTGCCAGAACCAAATGTGGTTTCCAGAGCAGAAATACATAACTATATTTCCTAATGCTCCTAAAAGGGAAATGCTCTTCCTTCACAGAGAGCAGGATGAAGGAGGGAGGAAGGAGGAGGGGAGGAGGGAGGGACAAACTGCTCAATCAATGTACCTCAGTACTGAAAGATTTCCTTTTGCTTTAAGCAAATTCCACTTGAAGTTTAATTTTTTATTTTTTTAAATTTTTTGTTTTTTGGAGACATGGTTTCTCTGTGTAGCCCTGGCTGGCCTACAACTTGCTCTATAAACCAGGCTGGCCTCGAACTCACAGAGACCCACCTACTTCTGTCTCCCGAGTGCCGGGATTAAAGGCGTGCATCATTACCACCCAACTGAATTTGAAAATTTAATTACATTTATTTACTTAGTGTGTGTTTGTGTGGTGTGTATGGGGGGGGAGTGAGCATATGCCACGGTGTATGTGTGGAGGTCAGAAGACGACTTGCAGGCCTGAGCTCCTTCCTTCCTGGGGACTGCAGTTAGGTGCAAATGCCTTAAGCTGGTGAGCTGTTTTCAGGCCCTCCATGTTAATTCTTAATACTTAGAACTAGATTGCTGATCTCAAAGAACTTCCCCCTTGTTTTGTTTCAAGGATTACATTTTTTTTTTTTTTTTTTTTTTTTTTTTTTTTGGTTTTTCGAGACAGGGTTTCTCTGTGTAGCTTTGCGCCTTTCCTGGAACTCACTTGGTAGCCCAGGCTGGCCTCGAACTCACAGAGATCCGCCTGGCTCTGCCTCCCGAGTGCTGGGATTAAAGGCGTGTGCCACCACCGCCCGGCATTTAAGGATTACATTTAAAAACGTGGGTCTGGTTAAGAAATAACAATTTTTTACATTTATTTATTTATTAATTCATTTGTGTTTGTGTGTGGGGTGTGCATGCTTGCCATGACTCTACAGTGTGGGGGTCAGAGAACAACCTGTTGGAGTTGGTTCTCTCCCACCATGTGGGTTCTGGGAATCAAACTCAGGTCATTAGACTTCATCAGAATTGGCAGCGAGTCCCGTGACCCACAGAGTCACCTTACCACTCCTTATTTTTATTTTCTGATAGCATCTACCCACCAGTCTCCTACGTCAGTTTCTAACTGCAGCATTTTCCTCTTCATAGACTCTGTCCTGACCAAGTCCTAAGTCAGTCTAACGGATACAGAGACACCACCCATTCCAGGGGGAACAGCCTACTGTTCCCTTCCCAGGACAGCTGCGGTCAAACCCATTTGTTCAAGTCAGGCACAGGACTCAGCTCAGCCTAGAACCTGACCACCTCTCAGGATCTTGGTCTAGACACATCTACTCACTGCGGTATAAAGGTGAAGTTCAGTTTCTTTATTATTGAGAGTCATAGAGACACTGATGACAATCAATGATAAAGTTCCATTTGGGCTCAAAAATGTAAAAAAGAGACTGTCTATAAATGAATTTAGGGCATCTTGATGGTAAAAAATGTTGGTTTTACATGACATAAAAGAGGAACAAGCTACTGTATCTGGTATTTCTATTAGCTGTGTGATTGCTGCTTGTGATAATGGAAAATACCACAGGGATGAATTAGTTCTTTTTGCCATTTTTAAATTGAGAGAGAGAGAGAGAGAGAGAGAGAGAGAGAGAGAGAGAGAGAGAGAGAGAGAGAGAGTGTTAGTTCTTGACTGGAAAGACAAAAAAAAGTACCAGAATATCACTCCATATTTAGTAAAAAGTTTTACAAATTTGGGAGCCAAATATCAAATTCCAACAGTGCCTAGCAGAAATAAACAAGCAAAGCTCCTCCCTATATAAACAAAGACACCAAATAAGGGTAGAAGGAATTGTCCTGACTACGTCTTTACAATAGTGTGCTGACCCAGCCACGCTGTAGTAAGAAAAGAAGAACAAGGGAGAGAGACGGAGAGGCTTGGGTAACTTAGGAAGGAAACCTGTAGCATCCAGTCACCTCCTGCAGAAGACAGGCTCCTCCAGCTGAACCCCCACAGCAGAGCCTTCGGGGTGTGACTTCATCCAGGGCAGCACTCTCCTGAATGAGACCAATGCCTGTGACGACAGAGGCCCCAGAAATTCCCCGGCCCTCCCTCCACGTGAAGTGATAGAATTGTCTGAACGAGGAAGTAGCCTCTCGCCACACAGCAAAGTGGCCATGGCTGTCACCTTGGACTTCCTAGCCTGGACAGTGTGGAGAAATACATTGTTGTTGTTGGTGGTGGTGAACAGCCAGCCCGTTTATGGTCTTCTCCTGGCGTACCCTGAAGAGACTTGGGCCTTTCCACATAAAATGAGATTAAGCTTCTTCTTACTCTTTATATCCATAAACTGAATTTGTTGGTAGGTATTGATCACTAGGGCACGTGTCTACCATTCATGAGGCCCCAGGTTTGATTCTCATCACCATAAAACAAAGATCAATCAAATAAAATCCACATGGACTTTAATTTGGATCTTTGGATGGACGTCACAGTAACCTGAAAGGATAGATAGCATCCAGCTTTAGAAACAGCTGGAACAAAACTTTCTAGAACTCCTTTACAGTTGCCTCGTTTCGTTTTACTAAAGCAAGCTATCACAACGGTATTGTACTGGATGGGGCAAGACTTTTGGTGCTCACCAAGTACCAATTAGTTCCTTATATTTGTACCGGAGAGATATAAATGCCACCTTTAACAGTCACAAAGGCTGAGTCAGCATTAAGGCAGGTTTGGATGCAGCCCCTGATCAGGCAACACTTCTGGTGAGTCTAACACTCTGTCTTCATACGTGGGGGACTCCACCCTGAGAACATGTGTGCCCCATGATTGGAGAGGTTTGTTCTAAATAGACTTCCTTTGGTAGAATTTTCTAGTATATTACTTTAGAATCAATGAATCAAAGACTCTAGCACTGGAAGGGCCTTAAAGATCAAAGGACGAATAGCAAGCGCTCTAATCTAATGAGCTGTTTCTAAGCCTTGCTTGTATTTGCTGTTAGTACAGAAAATCAGTCCACAGCAATGTCCTCACTGTTAAAAATATTAGGATTACTCTATATGTCTAAACACAGAATTGTCTTAATTTTCCATGACTGGGTACATGACAAGCCATATTTAAACCTGACCAAAAGTTATTGTTTATCCACAATTTATCCTAAGCCTCCATTAAAAAAAGTTTCCTGGTTTTCATAATAAAAACGCAATGACCAGAATCTGGATATTTACAGTGTTTTGTCAGCAACTGAAACAATACCCAACATCTGCACAAGACAAAGGAAGTCAGTGATTACTTCAGAATCTCCAAACTGATTTATTGGCCTGGTAAGGACTAGACTCCAACTTGGATATTCTACTGTTCTTGGGTCTCCAGTGAGATGAACTGTTTTAGCATGTATTTTTAGTCATGGGTTATTTTTATTTGATTAGCATTGCCTTTAAATCCAAATTTTCCAAATTTACAATTCACCGACTTTCGGAGCTTCGTTCTGAAGTGACGGTCTCCGGTTTACCCTTTACTAGTTTTACCGCTCTATAGTCAGGTCACTCTCAGAAATACAAAGTGATGGCTATGGAACAAGTTCCAATTACTCCCCAGAGACGGCAGGCGTCTGGGCAGGCTGTCTGTCCAGTGCTTGGCTGTGAAGCAGGCTTCCTCTTCTGGTGCCTGGGCTGTTACTGACCTAAACTGACCTTGTCTTCTGGACTATTCTAGCTAACATCCTACAGTTTCATGTCACAGTGTTTACAGCATAACTCCTCCAGCCTGTGATGACGGATGGCGGCCCATTAACCCGCTCTCGCCTCTAAGAGACGAGACTAAAAGCCCCCCAAAGACTCATGCTGATACTTCAGTCCAGAGCAGGTCAGCCCACTTTCAACTCAAACCACTCCTCCTTCTGAGCCTCAGACTTGGGGTTCATGCCGGCCTCCTAGATCACAGATGCTTCTCAATCTAAATATATGTTGTCTCCACCTTTCACAATAGCCACTTTTAGTTCGGCTCACAGCAGTTAATACAAAATAAAAACAAATTTCAAAATCATCCATTTTTTGTAATGTGCTTAAATTTATAAATAATTTAGAAATGGTTATACTTACTAATCCTTTTCACTCTGAGCATCACATAGTTTTAAATTCGCCATGACATTGAATGGAGTCTCCACTCTCGGCTAACGAAGAGGGCCGCGCACATCCAACTAGTGCAGTGGTTCTCAACCTTCCTTTAACACTTTAACACAGTTCCTCAAGTTGTGGGGACCCCCAGCCATAAAATGATTTTCCTTGCTACTTCATAACTGTAATTGTGCTACCATTATGAATCGTAATGTAAATAACTGATATGTAGGGTATCTGCTATGTGGCCCCTGTGAAAGGGTCGTGTGACCCCAAAGGAGTTGCAGCCCACAGGTTGAGAACCAATGATCTAGTGGAACCAGAGGAAGTGATCCAGGAAGCAGTCAGTCCACGGGCCTCAAATGCCATGCACTTCTCCCTGTGAGGCAGGAGGGACTGGCCGAGGGGGTGAGTGGTTACCAGTCACATGTATTCCAGCTCTAAGCCTGACCAGAGAGACCCACCTCTTCGCAGGGCACTAAGCCGGTGTTCAATCACTTATCAGGATGAGCTCTTTAGGTTCTTCTGATGGTCACCGTCCTGTAGACAAGTGTGATGGTTCATCTCAATTGTTGACAGAGATCTAGAATCATCTGGGTGTGGTGCCTTGGGGAGAGATCTTCACTAGGTTAACTGAGGTGGGAAACCCCTCCCATTGTGGGTGTCACTGCTCCCTGGAGTGCACAGGGAACTGAGTTAAAACAGAGAAAGTGAATTGAGCATGGTCCTCACTTCAGCTGCCTCCTGCTGCCTTGAATCACCCACCATAATGGACTGTGTCCCTCCAACTGTGAGCCAAAATTCACCCTTCCTTTTTATTTATTACATATATAGTGTTCTGCCTGTATGGCAGAAGAGGGCACCAGATCTCATTATAGATGATTGTGAACCACCATGTGGTTGCTAGGAATTGAACTTAGGACCTCTGGAAGAGCAACCAGTGCTCTTAACCATTGGGCCATCTCTCCAGCCCTACCCTTCCTTTTTCAAGTGGCTTCTGTCGAGTATTTTATCACAGCAACAGAAAAACCAACTAAGGCAATACACAAATATGATGGGGAATGGAGGGACTGGAGACCCTTAGCTGGCAGCTGCTGGACTCTCTTGCTGCCCTGTCACTTTGAGAAAAAGAGATGCCAATCGAACAGCTAGCTGGACTGTCCTTAGGCTGGCACCAGTCACCCGCAACACTCTAGAACACCTTGAGGAAAGTCTATGACCATCACAGCTGAGCACCTCAGCTTCTGGTGGCAGGGCCTCAGCCAGGGATATTGGAAACAGTCTGTACCAGACTTTTCGCGCTGACAAACCTCAGTGGCTGTGACTGCTGCTAAGAGGCAAGGCAGTGACTGGTTTGAATAAATGCCTATGATTGGACCAAACATCTCTTTCTTGGGCTGCTCAACCCCCTTGGCGAGTTATCTGGGAGACATCTTCCCATGCCGCTTCCCCTCGAGCTACAGTCAGGCCCCATAAAAGGGGCCAGTGCTCACCTCTGGACCACTCTTAGGAGAAAGAAGAGGCCGCAGAGCGACAGTGGAGGCTGGGCCTGTGGCAGTTCAGCTGTCTACAGGCAGAGCTGTAGAAGGACAAGGCAACCAACTGTCTGAGGAAGCAGCAGGAGGATGGGTGCCGGGTGTGAAGAGACAGGAAAAGAACGTAAGAGCGGACACTGAGGGAAGAGAAAAGGCTTAGAGAAGCTGGGGAAGAGAATCAACAGTCCCAGGTGCTGGAAGAGTAAGAGAGATCGGCTACCTCTTCAGGGCTAAGGATCTCAGACCCTGAGCCAAGAGCTGTAACACTTGCTGCTACCGAAGGCTGAAATAAAACTCTGGATTTCCTAGGACCACCCAGAGCTGGACATTCATGGAGCTAATGGTCCTGATACTGAAGGCCTGTGAGCACCGTAACACTAGAGAGCGCCGATGCTCCCACCTGCCTGCTGCTGCCGCCTCTTACCAAGCACTGAGGGAAATGAAGGCTGCCACACAGCCGCACTGAAGAGCTTCTTCTTGTCTACCCAGAATTCCCATTTGGGTAGAAGACAAGAATCCCCAGTCAAGAAAATGCTAACAGTGAAAAACATCTTTAAGCACCCAGCACAGTGTTAATTAAGCTCCATGGTGGTAGCGGTGGTGGTGGGAGGGGGGACAGGAACAAAGTCAGAATACCTCAGCATGCACACACAGAGGGACCAGAGAGCCATGAACTGCTAAGCTGTAAAGTTAAGTGCTCACAAAGGGGAAAGACTGGAGTGTAGTCACGTTTCAGAAGACGCCTCAAGAAAACAAGGGCCTGAAGTCTGGGGGTCAAGCACAGGCTGATGAGTCCCGAGTCCCGAGAGGAGCAGGTGCAAAAGGCCAGCCTTGAATGGCTGCCCAGCAGGAGAGAGCTGAGGTTCATGGGTAAATCCTGACCCAATGCATTTGGAAGGGTTGGAATCTGTGAAGGAAACACAACCAGAGGGCCAAGAAAGAAAGAAGCAAAGAATTCTTGTTTTTTGTCATGCCTAAGGGGCTCACTCACGGTGCCGTGAGAACCACTCTGGCCACTGTGCAGACATTCCTTGCTAAGGATTTAGAAATGTTTATTTCTAACTAATGACAACAAAGTAGAAGGGGACCCAGGAACTTCCAAGGAAGATTCTCATCAATGTATAGTTATGATCACAAGAGACTAGAAAATAGAATTATGGTTTCTGTTCTATCAACAAGGGAATGCAAGTCTGTAGATATGGACTAGCTCACCTAAACTTGCTTAACTACAGAATGGTGGACCTACCTACAGTTTGAATGCTAGTGTGCATAGGGCCCAAGCCTATTTCCTCTCTGTTCCAAGCAGAGAGGGTATACTTGATACCCTTGCAGAGGGCACAATCACTCACTTGTATTTGGTCTAGGGCTGAGCCTGGAGGTGGGAGAGAGAACTGAGTTTTGATCTCTGTTTTGCTCTCTAGGAAAGGCACACAACCTTCTCTTGGTCCTTCAATATAAACTTTAAGAAAAGGATGAGTTTTGTCGGGTGGTGGTGGTGTCCACCTTTAATCCCAGTTCTGTGGAGGCAGAGGCAGGCAGATTTCCCTGAGTTTAAAGCCAGCCTGATCTACAGAGTGAGTTCCAGGACAGCCAGGGCTACATAGAGAAACCCTGTCTCAAACGAACAAACAAACAAACCTAGAGTAACTGTGAGGTTCAGATACTAACTACACAAAACAGACAGAACACGCCTGCATCCTGTGGCCCAGAGGTCATCTGTTTCAGAGTTGGCTGGGAAGAGAGAAAGAAGTCCTGATGAGGAGCTAGAGAGGTGGCTCAGTGGTTAAGAGGTCCTGAGTTCAAGTCCCAGCAACCACAGAGTGGCTTAGAACACTATCTATAATGGGATCTGATGCCCTCTTCTGTCGTACAGACATACAGTAAGACAGAGCACTCAACATAAATAAGTCTTAAAAAAGGAAGGAAGGAAGGAAGGAAGGAAGGAAGGAAGGGAGGAAGGAAGGAGTCCTATGAGTGCTAATTTTGGAAACAAAAAGGACCCACTGTAACGAAGAAAAGGCACTGAGAAGGGCTCATCTAACTCGTATTTGAACCAGGCTCTTATATATCTAATGCCCACGATGTTTACAGTTTTTATCAATATCTACATGCTTCCCACAGTCAACAGCTAGAAAGGCCTAGAACAGCGTCATACACCATTAAGGAACTGAGAGTCTGAGGGAGGAGAAAAATGAAAAAAACAAAACAAAACACAAAAGGGCTTAGTGTGCTAGGAGGGAAAAGGGTGAGAACCGGTGAATATTAAAGTTAACCTGGGCACGGCGGCGCACACCTTTAACCCCAGCACTTAGGAGACAGAGGCAGGGGGATCGCGGTGAGTTGGAGGTCACAATGATCTTAAAAGAATGACTTCCAGGCCAGCCAGGACTACATAGTGAGGCCCTGTCTAAAATGAAGGAAGGAAGGAAGGAAGGAAGGAAGGAAGGAAGGAAGGAAGGAAGGAAGGCAGGCAGGCAGGCTGATTTCCCAGAAGTCCTGAGGAGAAAGAGTTCCTGTAACAGAGACAGAAGGAAAGGACTGGATGTAAACAGCCAGACTGAGAGAAGACGAACATGGGTGCTGTAACCTGCATTACGGGTGTGAGCATGGACTGGAAGAGATAAAACAGACAGGAAGGTGAGCAGGCATGTGAGGAGATAAAGTCCACTGTGAAGAGGCAGCAGAGAGGATGTGTGAGGCACACTGCGCATGTGTGGAGCAGGGCAGGGAGACAACCTCAACTGTGCTCCGTAAGCAAACCAGGAAGGAGCCCAGCATGGCTCCAGCCATCATGGCACATCTCAGAAACGTGGAGATGCAAGAGCTGTAAGGGGCATTAAGTCATTTTGGCAGGAGGCGGAGTGGCTTTAAAGTCGGTGCATCTGCCGACCGTGCTCCTTCTGTAACTGTTCCCACGAGACAGCAGGCAAAGCTAAGGTCAGACAGAGCGCCGAGGTCCTACAGACTAACTCCTGACAAACCTCCTGAGCCTCCCAATGAATTTCCACTCCTCTACTACGATGAGAACGTAACGAACGTAAACTGGAGGAAGGAAAAACTGGCACGTAGGAGAAAAATGCAAGGACGGATCACCAATGAAGCCCATGAGGAGGAGGAGTTCCAGGTCTGGAAGTCTGTCTTACATAAGCCTCCTTGGTCCTCACAGAGGGGGATATGCCCTCACCCATCCCACCATCCCTCTTCTGCTCTCCAGCAGGGTAACTGCACCACTCTCACCCACCCCATGCAAGCTGACAAAGAACCTGAGAAGGGAAAGCTGGCTTAGATATCAGAAAGCAACAGACCAAGTTCCCAGCTCGCCCCATCCCCCACCCTCCCAGCCCCGTGACAAGAGCTTCCTATAAAACACTGCATAGTGTAAGCAATTTTTGTGAAAACAGCACCTGGAGCTTCGAAGATGTGTACAAAACTGATTTAAGCACAACACACCCATCTGTCTTTAGAGAAAAGTGATTATTTAGCGCACAAAGGCAAAACTAAGCCTCTTCTCATAAACGATCACCTGTAAGCACATTTTTAAAAACTGCTTGTGTCCAAGACTTGTGTAAGGGGCTTAAATATGAATTCAGGAAGATCCAGGCGGCAAAAATGGTCTTAGGTTAACAAATGGAATTTGTTTTTTGCAACTCTACAGAGGATTCCACCGCAAGATTTCATTATTGATGACAGAATATGGAAATGTTGATACTGTAAACGTACAAAGCTTATAAATCATGTGCTCACATTTCTTAAAAAGTGATCAGTCAAAACACGTTCTTATGTAATTCAGAGGTCTGACCCATAGGGAGCTGTTTCCTGTTCTCAAAACTCTGCAACATCAGCCACAGTTCTCCGACCTGGTTCTTACCAAACCCCTTCACACCATAACCAACAACGGCACCAACAACGGCTAACATATCTTTCTCTGTGAGCCATGGTGTTTCAGATGTGTACCTGTAATTATTTGCCCCTGTGTCTTAGGGAAAATCAAGCTATTCTTGGTGGGGCTGGGGAGATGGCCCAGTGGTTAAAAACACTTGTTCTTGCAGAGGACCTGGGTTTAATTCCTAGCACCTATGGGTCACAACCATGTGTAATTCCCAGGCACTCAGGAGGTGTGCGCTCATATACATAAAATAAATCTAAAACCAAATAATTAAAACAAAAAGAAGAAGAAATAGCTTGGCTCACAATTCCAATAAAATGCTGGCCTGGTGCAAGCAGACTCAAACTGCATCCAAACTATGACGTGGTAAACTTTCACAGCTGATTTAATTTCACATGTTTTACACTAAGTTACACATATGTACATACATACACACACACACACACACACACACACACACACACACACACACACATCACCATTAGACTTCACTGTATTCACGCTACAAATGACAACAAATTTCACTGAAAGTCCAGAAGGGGAAAAAAAAAAAGAGAGAGAAGCCACCAAGTAGCAAATTACCAAATGGAAAATGCTAATCTAAAAAGGTTTCTTTTACCCCCTGATTTCATCTTCCACCATTCCTGATTTTAAAGCACATACGAATAGAGCTAATGATTTATGTGGACTTTTTAGATGAAAACCATTCTTCTACCCAGTGAGACAGGAAATTACATAGGCTGAAGAAAATGGGGTCTTTGATGTCCAGGGGCTGCTGGAAAACACTGACTTTCAAACTTCTTTTTTTTTAGACAGATTTTCACTATGTAGCCTAGGCTGACCTGGAATTCATGACCCTCCTGCCTCAGCCTCCAGAGTGACTGGATGAGAACTGAGTGCTGCCACACTCAGTTTGTCTTCTCTTTTTACTAGAATAGCCAACACATCAGAAACGTATTATAAAAAAAAAAAAAAAAAATCTTAGCTGAACTCCAGGGACTAACTCAGAGGGAACAGAAGTCCGCCCAGGAGCAGCTACACATCCCATTATTCATTTGTTCTAGCCCTGCTTACAGCTGTAAGCAGTCACCATTCACTTGCAGTGGGGGTCTTGCGACTTCCCCTTCCTATTCCCTTCTACCCAACTTCTCACCTCTGGTACTTGCCCAGCTCCACCATGCTCTGAGCACTTGAGTACTCGGGTAGCCAAGATGGAGGCTGCTTTTACCCCTCCTTAAAGAGCCATGGTCTGTGGTCAGATCTGTACAAGTTCCCCCCTCGCTTCTAATTCGGATCTGTCTACAGCCGGCACGACCCCCTGCCCCCTCCTGCCCCCAGAAGCTCTGCCGCGTCTGCTATTGGTTATACACTCCTGCCCCCTCCCTTCTCTTTGACCAAGAGCAAAGAACAATGTTGAAAGTTCTAGGAAAGAATCACCTTCCTGAATTTAAACCACATGTGACTAGAGCTAATTGCTCACATGGACCCTGTCGGTGAAAACCTACAGAGCTGGACTGGATCGAAGAGTTACTTGTGCATTTAAGGTCATTTTCCAAACCTTTCTCCCTCTTTACCACACGTTCTCAAGTGGCCACTAGCACGTCCCACCTCCCAGTCCACAGGCCAGCTCTCTCCCAAGCTCACACTCTCTGGGCACACATCTGGTCTTTCTCTGAAAGCACTTTCGCCTCCACTACACTTTCTTCTTTAAAAAAATTTGTACGTGTGTGTATGGGGGGCGGGCATTTGTGCATGCACACAGGAACTAGCACACCAATACCTGCGTGAGTTTATGTGCACCATGTGTGTGAGTGCCTGTGGAGGTCAGAAGGGGGCGTCAGGTGCCCTGGAACTTACAGGCAGCTGTGAGCTGCCCGGTATGGATGCTGGGAACCCAAGCCAGGTCTTCTGGAAGAGCGGTCAGAGCTCTTAAATGCTGGGACATCTCTCCAGCCCCACACTTCCCCTTTTCTTATCCTTTTAAACTAGATGTAGCTTTCTTCCACTTTCGTTTGTTTGTCTACTATAGCCATACAACTACACTTAAGAAAATATGCTAGCTTTCCCTTTGAGAGGAAAAGGCACCACCCAGCCCGGATCCAACATGTGCCTTGCTGGACTAGAACAGCAACAGCTCAGTGAGTGATGTGAGCAAAACCAGATGAGGGAGCAAAACTGGTAGACAGTCATGCTGGATTCCGCAGAGGGAAAAAGGCAATGCTTGCCAAGTGGAAAAGGGATCAACTTAGAAAAATGATTTTCAACCGTCAGAGTCCCTGAGTAGAGAGTTAGAATAGTTCAAAGCAATCGCTAACGGGCAATGGCCTAACTTGGACTCAGATTTTGTTCTGAGCTCTCTCACAATGTGAAACAGAAGCTGTAGGTTTAAATTAAATATTTCATATGTGGGTAGAAGTGGCTATGGGCTGTCACCCAGCCAGTGTCAGTAGAAGAGCCGGTAATTCAACTATGAATCTGCTGGTCCTAAGGAACTAGATATTTAGAGGATCTGCATATCCAGTCACTTCTTTTGGTGGACCCTAATTGTAGTGGGTAGCCATTCCAGCTTTGATCTGGAAGTTCTAACCCCCAGTGAGGCTTGGGTAACTGTCACGCCTACAAGGCAGGGCCAAGAGAGGGCCCCCGAAGACCCGAGATCAGGATGCACTGGCTCTCTTGGTTCCTGGACCCTGGACGCTGGAGGTAGACTGAGCAGAGTTCTCCAGAGAACACCGCCGGACTGTGCCACATCTTTCCTAGACCCTGCAACCTACCTATCCCTTCATTTGTAAGTTACGCCACTAAATAAACCTCCCTTTTAACCACGTGGAGTGGCCTTAATAATTTCACCAATATCTGGCACCCAACGTGGGGCACAAACCCACGACCCTGAGATTAAGAGTCTCATAGAAACATGTGTCTGTAGGGAGGTTGCTGAACTCACATTGCATAGATGAAGGGAAGCAAGCAGGGAAAGAGAAATACTGTTATCATCTTAAGGCACTACAGAGGACTGGGCAGTGAGGAATAGGAACGGAAGAAAACTAAACAAACAGTTCTCAGATATGATCTCATTCATCTTGTACACAAAGCAGCAGATAGTGTGATCTAATTGTTTCTGTTTGACTGGGCTTGGAAAATCTTATTCTTCGCCTCACTTGTAGACAGGCCACTGGCAGACAAGCACAAGGAGTAGCTGAGCACCTTGGACTCTACTTGGTTTGGATTATGAACACCCTTCCTTCTAATAATGCATCTGACAGCCTAGCTCCCTTACCTGCACGGACTATGCACACATACTGCTGTCTAAACAAGGCACCTCTCAACCTTCGACACCCACCTCCATCATGCTACCCATACAATCTCTTTGGACAATGAGACAAGTTCCTCCCCTAACAGCCAGCAGTTTCTATTCAAATATGTTTCTAATGCATCTGGTACAAAAAATGGAAAGTCTAATCCAGTGAAAATAGGTTTTATTGTGTGAACAGTAAGGCAAAACTGCATCTTCAAGTGACTTTTAAGGAGAACGCCCTATTTGCCATCTTATGCCTATGCAAATCGGGTGTACACATGCTTAAAATAAGAGGCATTATGGGAAGAGATGTATGCAGTAGATAAATGATTATATGACCTAATCTATCAATCAAAACAGAGAACCACTCTCACTACGCCCTTAGTAACCAAACTCCTGCTTCTTTTGAACCCCACAAGAGAGCCTCAAACGGTAATGGGGACCGTTGAGTATCTGTGCTCAAGGGGCCCACTGCCAATCTTGATAGTGAATTCCATTATAATCTGTTCTACTGATTTGCTTTTGAATAAAGGTTGCCTTGCTACCATTGAAAAGCTATAAGGCCTTATTTTCGATTCTTTGGATAGGAGGCCAAGAACCCGGAGATACTGTGTTTCGATCCTGACCACTAGAAACAGTGGGATAGCTGACCTCTTTCTGGTCTAGTAAGATAGATAGATACCTTCGAATACGTTAAAAGGTTTTTGGCCACTAAAACATACTGAAAGATGAAGGTTGTTAAACAAGTATAAATGTTATCTTGACAGAAAGTTAACTAATTCCTCAGAATGTTTTAAACACATGTTAATTAGTAGGCCAATAATATTTTTATATGCTACCCAAACAGTGATAATCTTGGTGCCACTGAGCTTGTGGCTCTCCCCAGAAAACACCTAACTTTAAAAAAAAAACAAAAACCATAGCATTCTGTTTATGGACAATAACCCTCTGGGCATGTCAGCAACTTGTTCTGGCCACAGACTTAGACTTTCTTAACTCAAGCTGGGTTTGTTACAGGAGCAAGAACGTCTAAGTAAAATAATGGCCTCTTTCATTCAAAGCATGGGTTTAATCAACACATCTAAGTTTGATCAACTAAGCAGGGCGCACATGGGCTCACAGGGACTGAGGCCGAATGCATGGAGCCTGCACGGGTCTGTATCAGGTTCTCTGTGCATCTGTCATAGCTGTTAGCTTGCTGTTTCTGTGGGACTCCTAAGAGTGGCGGCAGGTGTGTCTCTGACTATTTTGCCTGCTCTTGGGACTCTTTTCCTCCTACTGGGTTGCCTTGTCCAGCCTCCATATGAGGGCCTTTTCCTTGTCTTCCTGTGTCTTGTTCTGTCCTGTTTGTCTGTCCTCTCTTGGAGGCCTGCTCTTTACTGAAGAGGAAATAGAGGGGAGCAGACCTGGGAAAGAAGGGAGGTGGAGGGCAGTGGAGGGGGGAGGGAATGTGAGCGGAAAGTACTGTTTGAGAGGAGAATCTGTTTTCAATAAAAATTAAAAAGAATATTAAAAAAAACACATCTAGTACAGTAAATGAAGACAGTTTCAGGCAAAGGGGCGGAGTATTAGGCTCGAATGGTCTATTTCTTGTCATATACTGAACCTCTCAAACATTTCTTATTTGATTAAAAGTTAAATTAGGTTTCATTTCTGTATGTAAAATCCTTTCTTTGAGTGCTCCATTTGACAAGGGCCAGGCTGGAGTGAAGCCAGGGACCAAACACAGCCAGCTGTTGGCAGGCCTGACCAGCACCAGCGGCGGCGGTGGGTGTCTTTGTTTTGGGGCTGACTCACATTGTCCAACCTTCATTCATTTTAAGTCACCCCACAAGTATGAAAGCACTTTGCTAAGAAGAGACCATGGGAAACTCGTACACACTTGCCCTCTACCCTCAAGAGCCTCACAGATTTTGCTCCCTCTGGAACACAAGCGTTCCTTCACTGGAATCCACAGCAACCTTGCAAACTGAACTTTCCCGTCCTGTGCTTGAAACCAACCAGTTCTCTTCACGAGTCTATTTCCCAGAGACTGTGACTCAAATATTCCTGCTTTCAGGAAAAACTGAAGACACAGCAACAAAAGAAATCTTTGGGCTTTGAGACAGAAAACAGTAAACTCCCAGGGGTTTTAATATGGGATCAGTATGTACATCACATGCCGGGGAGAAGAGGACAGGGAAGAGTATAAAAGGCTAAGATCTATGGGGCTCTCTAGAAGAGTGACAAAGCATATGTGGCCCTTCCAGCAGTAAACAGAACCACCAGAAAATCCGTAGAAAAACTCTACAGTGTCATCAACCAGCATAGCAACAGCAGGACAGGACACACATCCTTTTCAAGCATTCATGGGATATCCATGCAGACTGTATTTGGGATCCTACAGCAAACCTCAATAAATTTAAAAACGGAGCATTTCCATGACCCTGATGGAGTGGAGCTAGACATCAGAAAGCAGAGGGAAAGATCAGGGCAGAAACCATGTGGTGTAGACGAAATTCCAAACAGTCTTAGTAAATAAGAAACACAGAGCCAAATACAGAGTTAAAAGCCCAAGAGATCCGAGCACTAGCGAAGAGCCAAGACCACCTTTAGCTTACCACTCGCTGCCGTCCTTCCCCTGAGAGAGAGACCCTCTTCCTGTGTGTCTTGTGTTTTATTGCTTTCCTGTTCTGCCTTCTCATTGGCTCTAAGCCCAGCCACATGACTTCCTCGTCACTGCCTGTCTATACAGACCTCCTGGTCTCTATGGTTGGTAGTGGGATTAAAGACTCAAGGGTCACCACGCTTGGCTGTGTCCTTGACCACACAGAGACTCTGTCTGCCATGTGATCGGATTAAGGGCATGGGCTACCATCACCTGACTTCTATTCCTGGCTCTCTCTGCTAATGACCTCTGATCTCCAGGCAAACTTTATTTATTAACATACAGATAAAATCACATTTCAGCACAATTAAAGTATCACCACAATGTGGTGATGTAAAATGGCACAGACACTATAAACATCAATATGGAGGGTTCTTGAACACTAAGACAGAGCTACCACAGGATCCAGCAACATCACTCCTGGGTATCTATGCAAAGGAATGTATGTCTGGATGCCACAGAAATACATGTATGTCCACGTTCACTGCTGCACTATTCACGTGATAGACAACTGTGTCCTTTACCAGATGAACGGATAAAGAAAATGTGACATATACAGACACAATGGAGTTTCCTTCTGTGGTAAAGAAGAATTAAATTGAGCCAGGTATGGAGGGACATGCCTGTAATCCCAGCACTTAGGAGGCAGAGGCAGAAGGATCAGAAGTTCAAGGTTATTTTCCACTATCTAGAAGGTTTGAGGCTGGCCTGTGTTATGGGCCGACTTAGAAGCCGTCTTAGAAAAAAAAACAATGTAATTATGTCAGTTTCAATAAATGGATGGAAGTGATCCATATCATGCTAAGAAAAATAAGCACCACAGAAAGACAAATACTGCAACTCTGTGGGATATATATTAAATCCATATGTGCGCACACACATACACATACATATATATGTCTATGACGTGAAAGTGGAGGGGTACTACGGGAGGGGAGAAAGGACAGAAAGGTGGGAGGGAGCAAAAGAATGTCATGGGGGAAGAAGAACTATCATGCTTTCTCTCATGCAGAATTTAAATACACACACACACACACACACACACACACACATACATACACATGCGCGCACGCGAGCGCACGTGAGCCATATGAGTGCAGAAAGGGGATTATGAGGAGGAAGAAGGATGTATGAGAGTAGCAAGGGTGTGAGTACGAGCAAGGAAGAACAATATAGGCGTATGCAAATGTGATCATGAAACTCTTTACTTTGTATGTTAACATAAAGAAGAGAGTTGGAACAGAACATCTCAGAACTGTTTTTACAATTAGAAACTGGAAAATTTTGATTTGTTTGATTTTCCAAGACAATTCATTTGTAGGATTCTGTAATAATCCTTCCTTAATAATTCTTTTGTATATGTGCACATGTTCATGTGTGCATGTACGTTAGAGTGTGCATGTGGAGGTCAGAGGTCAATGCAATCTGCCCGATGCTGCCTCCCCACTTATGCCAGCCCAGAGCTGTGGCGGTGGACACATGGACCTGGCTTTTGTGTGAGTGCTGGGAATCTAAACCCGGGTCCTCACCTTGGTGCAGCAGGCCCTTCGCTAGCTGAGCAGTCCCCCAGCCCCGGCTCTTCCTGCACCAACAGCTCACAGATTCTGGGACCTGCCTGTTCCTGTCTCCCCACCAGGTGGGATTACAGACACATGCCACCATGCCTGGCTTTTACGTGGGTGCTGGGGATCTGAACCGAGGTCTTAATGACTGTGCAGCGTGCAGCAAGCTCGCTGACTGAGCCGCCTCCCTACACCCCTCATCGATAATTTCTTTTATTGTATTGATATGGTTTTATTACATTGCCTAGGCTAGCCTTGAACCGGGTTCCAGTGGTCCTCCCGCCTGCGCCTCCTAAGAAGCTGAGGTACCCAGTGGTACTGTGCCTGGCTTCTTTAACCTTTCCATTCATGTCCATTTTAAACTTGTACTTTAGCAGATACACTTGACAGCTGATTTTGAACTCTGTACTATTATTATTTGGTTGGGCCGATGTTGAGTCTACTTGAAAGCGGACACTTACCTGGGTTACATAAGCAGGGGTAGCTCACTTTTACTACTTATCTTGTGGAGACCCAGAAGTAACTTAGTGAATGGGGGAGCTAGCACAATCAGTAAAGTGCCTGCATTACAAACAGGAGACACGTCTGAGTTTCAGAACCCACTTTTTAAAAAGCTGGGCGCAGTAATAATTCTAGTCCTGGATAGGCAGAGCTGGGAGGCCCCTGGGGGTCCCTGGCAGCTTGACTAGCCTATTTGGTGAGTTGTAGGCCTGGGAAAGATTCTGTCTCAAATGAAAAACAAACGAACTAAAAAAGGTAGAAAGCACCCAAGGGATGCTACCCAAGGCTGTCTTCTGGCCTCTACAAATGCTTGCACACACACACACACACACACACACACACACACACACACACACGCACGCACACACGCACACACACACACACACACTGTATTAATTGATTCTTAATTGTGTTGAGGGAATACATCTCTCAAGGTATGATCCTCCAGAATGGATGGCATGGCGTGCAGTTTGGTGGATCAGCTCTTAGGAATAGGAAAGAGCCGAGCTTCTTAATGGTGCAAACTCGTGGCAAGTGACTTTAGGTCTTACGGTTCCTCCACCCACTAAAGGTAACTAGCAAGGCCACCACACGGAGCAGCAACACAAAGTGCTCAGGTGTAACACACATAAGTGGTCAACACATGTCGGCGATTATGTACCAGGTAGAAGTGCCCTTTCGACACGATTAGAACATTCTATTATCCTGTACTCCCTCTGCACCAACATGGACAGCCTATGTTGGTTAAGACGAGCAGCAGATAGACCTAGGAACGCAGCTGTCTCAACAACTCCAGCAACCTAAAGGCTCACGTGCCTTTGTCTTTTTCTTTTTTCTTTCTTTCTTTCTTTCTTTCTTTCTTTCTTTCTTTCTTTCTTTCTTTCTTTCTTTCTTTCTTTCTTTCTTTTTTTGGTTTTTCAAGACAGGGTTTCTCTGTGTAGCCCTGGCTGTCCTGGAACTCACTCTATAGACCAGGCTGGCCTCGAACTCACAGAGATCCACTTGCCTCTGCCTCCCGAGTGCTGGGATTAAAGGTGAGTACCACAACCACCCGGCTCATGCTCTCTTTTCTAACAGTGAGGTTTTCCCTGAAGCCAACAATTCTCAACCTGTGGGTCGCAACCCTCTTTAGGGTTAAACAATCCTGTCACAGGGGTCGCCTAAGGCCACCGGAAAACACAGATATCTATATTACGATTCATAACAGTAGCAAAATTACAGTTATGAAGTAGGAACAAAAATAATTTTATGGTTGGGGGTCACCACAACGTGAGGAACTGTGTTAAAGGGTCACAGCGTTAGGAAGGTTGAGAACCATTGTGTAAAAAAATTTTTTAAATTTTCTTTTTTTAAAAAAAAATTATTTATTATGTACATAGTGTTCCACCTGCATGTATGTCTGCATGCCAGAAGAGGGCATCAGATCTCATTATAGATGGTTGCGAGCCATCATGTGGCTGCTGGGAACTGAACTCAGGACCTCTGAAAGAGCAGCCACTGCTCTGAACCTCTGAGCCATCTCTCCAGCCCCATGCCATATGATTTTAAGAAGGTTTAAATTTAGTTTGATGTGTCTGAGTGTTTCGCTTGCATGGATCTCTGTGTACCACTTGCATGACTGAGGAGGCCAGGGGAGGAGTTACGGATGGTTGTGAGCCATGTGGGTGCTGGGAATGGAACTCGAATCTGAGAGAAGAGGAACCAGTGCTCTAAACTGCTGAGCCATCTCTCCAGCCCTTTAAGCCATAGAGTTTACTTGGTGACCACCCGGCTACTGTTCAAACTATTCCAAAACATATGCCTAGAAAAATCTTCCAAAATCGATTTTAAATGTAGTTCTTAAATTGTAGCAACAAACACATTATCTTTGAACACACTGTCTTTGCTATAATTTAAAAAGTCAAATCCAAAGGATAAAGCAAAGTCACCCATGAAATGGCCTAGATGTTCATTTCTCAGTTTGTAAAAACGTCCAGTTCCTGACGTAGCATACACAATTCAACTGACTCCTACCCAAAGGGAGAGAAGATTGTCTGCTTCTCAGTTAACGTCAGAGTCTGGCAACACACTACACATGAAAAACTTGCTAACTACAGGTATTAAGTAACAGAGAATTAAGATTTTACTATAATTTACTTTCTTTTGTAATCTAGGAAGTTCGTAGCCATCGCTATCTGGTGCAATTGGGAACTGAGTCACCTTGGCGGAGCGTTAGCATAGCAAGGCTCTTAGTAAACAAATGCACTTGGCTAGCAGGGCAGCAGCAGGATCTCTCTAAAAGCGACCCCACTGGTTTTGTTCTGAGGACTGTCAGGGCACACTCAACAGGGCTTTGATCGTGCCTGCTGCTGGTGCAGGTTCTAGTCACAGTAATGTGTGGCCATCGGCACAGCGCCGTCACAGCCGCCACACGGCTCTCCCCTCTAGTCACTGTTTATAAAACTCTACTTTGGTCCCGTGGGAACACCAAGCACTTCTAGTCAGTTCTGCAAGTACTACAGCACCTGAACATTTCACATTCAGTGGATCTGGATAAATACAGGCGAGATCTTTGTGTTGTGTTTCTCTTTCAGGGCTGCCGACCACACCAAAGTAGCCGTCCAACGACACTCAGGTTTGAAGTGACTTTTAAAATTCAGCACTTGAAAGTGGAAGAAGTATTTCCACATACTCCAAGTCCTTCCTCTCTTATCCCTCACAAACATGAGCATACCCCACACACACTTTTTACAAGCAATTTTACAGCGTTGATGAAACTTTAGACTGATTAAAGAAATGGAGAGGATAGCTAGCCCAATCCTTTTTGTTTTTAGGTAATAAGGCCTCCAAGGAAGTAAGAGGCAAAATGGGCCTGGGACCAAGAGTCCCGACACCCACGAGGCACACCAACAGAGTATCAGAAACACAGAGCTGAGTCGTACAGCACATGCCTAGCATTCCTGAGGACCTGGGTTCAATCCCTGGCACTGCAATACCAAACAAAAACCAGGCCAGGGAGTCACCGAGCTCTTCTGCATCCACAGCGGACATTACCCATCACTTATCATTTCCTTCTGAACTCTGATGTTGCTGCACTCAAACTGGCTGAGTAACGGAAGAATGAATTATAAATGGGTAATACTCAGAAAGGCGTGGCGATTTCTGTTGCAAAGCACGCTCAGTGGCACACTGTAGAAAACAGGGGCAAGCAGAAGACCAGACCAAATCTGCATGGCCTGTTTGGGAGGAAGACACACCAGGACTCTCTTACACATAGCAATAGGCATCACCTAGAGAGAGAACACATTGATGGCGTATTTAGAGAATCCCCAGAAAGGAAATCTCTGGAACACAGTAATCTTCGCTGGGACTCAGAAGGGAGAAAGGGCAGATTTAACGGTTTTATTTTAAAGGGGCTGCTAACCAGTGATACTCATGCCCTACTTATAAAGCAAATGTCTCCCGGCTTTCAGTATGTGCCAGGATTAAACTCATGAACAGAATCCAGAGTAGGAAAGGTAACAGTATTTTTGTTGGACAGCCAGTCCTGATTTAAGTAAAACTAGATTATAGTAAAGTGAATATGATCTTTTTGTTTATTTGTTTGCTTTTTGAAAGAGGGTCTCTCTATATATTCCTGGATGTTCTAGAGCTTGATAATATAGACCAGCTGGCCTTGAACTCACAGAGGTCCTCCTGCCTCTGCTTCCAAAGTGCTGGGATTAAAGATGTGTATGACCATGCACAACCCAATATGATTTTTTTTAAATAGCAATTTCAGTTTACTAAATATTACCACTATTTCCCCCTTTTAAAGATATGATTGGAAAACAAAACAAAACAAAAAAACAAATAAAAACAAAGCCGGGCAGTGGTAGCACACGCCTAGGCAGAGGCAGGTGGATCTCTGTGAGTTCAAGGCCAGCCTGATCTCCAAAGTGAGTTCCAGGAAAGGCGCAAAGCTACACAGAGAAACCCTGTCTCGAAAAACAAAAACAAACAAACAAAAAAATAAAGATATGATGCGGGGCTGGAGAGATGGCTCAGTGGGTAAGAGCACTAGCTGCTCTTCCAGAGGTCCTGAGTTCAATTCCCAGCACCCACATGGTGGTTCACAACCATCTGTAACTGTAGTCCCATGGAATCCGAATGGGCTCTTCTGAGGTGCAGATAAAATAAATAAATAAATCTAAAAAATAAAGATATGATTGGATCTAATTAGTAATGCCCAGCTTTTCACAAAGATAAGGAATGCCACCTTGAAATCTACTGAAGAATGGTGGTCTTTAAATTCAATTCATTTAATTTCATATATATGAGTATTTTGCCTGCACTATGTCTGTGCACTATGTGCATGCTTGGTGCACGAAGAGATCCGAAGAGAGCATCAGATGCCCTGGATCTGGAGTAACGGATGGTTGAGCCACCTTGTAGGTACAGGAATCTGCCTCGGGTCCTCTGGAAAGCAGTTAGTGCTCTAACCACTGACCTCTCTCTCCAGCTCCAAAGAATGGCTTTATACTTAGATTTACATAATTGGTTATAGGAGTATATTTTCATACTGGGGAAAATTCCCTTCACTGTTAGGACAAAGCATGACTCATTCTTGTTTCAATTTTACTCATTAGCCTGTTGCAGGCCATGATTAAAGACAAGGAAGCAGGAGTCTATACTGTTCTTGACTAAGTCAATTTAATCAGAATTCTCTGTTATCTAATGAGGCTGCTTTTAACTCACTAGAAAGCACTGTAGTGTGGTTTATGTACAATATCAAATAAAGAATACTAAACACGCCTCAAAATAAAATAAAATGACCTTTCTCCCCTTCCACTTGTCTCTTAAGTTTAAAAATAAATTAAGCATTTGAGGCCAACAATTTTTTTTTCTGGTTTTTTGAGACAGGGTTTCTCTGTGTAGCTTTGCGCCTTTCCTGGAAGTCGCTTTGTAGACCAGGCTGGCCTCAAACTCACAGAGATCCGTCTGCTTCTGCCTTAAGTGCTGGGATTAAAGGCGTGCACCACCACTGCCCGACAAGGCCAACAATAATTTTTTAAGAAAGATATTTGACTACTACATGCTAAACAACATAGTTGTAGACTGTGAGTTCAACTTATTTTGACAAAAATTTGAGGGAATTGGGAAGATCGGTCGGTCAGTGGTTAAGGGTCCTGGCTGCTCTTCCAGAGGATCTGGGTTCAATTCCCAGCACCCACATGGAAGCTAGCAACCCTCCATAACCTCAGTCCCTGGGAATCCGATGAATCTTCTGGGCTCCGTGGACTCCAGGCATGCACATGACACACAAACATACATGCAGGGAAAACACCCATACATATAAAATAAAAATAAACTTAAAAAAATAAATGCATATAAAACTAATCTAGGGTGGTATAAATCAGAAAACAGTGATGTATTGGGGGTTTGGGTTGACTGGAAGAGGCCAGAGAAAACACTCTGAGGTCATGGAGAGTTTCTATGTCTTATTAGGGATGTGGTCGAACTATACACTTAAGAGCTGTACATTTTATGGTATGTAAATGCTATTTTAAAAAACACATAGAGAACTACTCATGTAAAAAAATAAAGGGTTTTTAAACTGTCCTCCAAAATAAGGGTTTAAACTACAATCCAGCTGATGAAGAACTTTCTAAATCACTAGCAAACATACTTTGGCTCAATTATTCATGAGAATAATATAGACTCGCCAGGACTCGTATATCCGGGAATCGGGCTAGGGCAGTTAATGGCTTCCACCGTCTACCAGAATGAGCCTGATTTAGGAGCCACGCACAGCACTGTGACACACATCCACTGATCTGCACTATCTTCTGCTGCACATCTGCAATTAACCCTCCAACTTCAGCACAAAGACTGCAAGAGCGTGCAAGACTTTCACAGACAGAGAAGGCAGAGATACAGGAATGTATTCAGCTTTCTATTTTCTGTACTCCTTTCCTAGGAAAACTTGAATATATAAGAAATTCTGACTGCCACATACCATATTTGGTAAAAGTCTTAACAAATACCAAAAAGAGTATTGAAAAAGAATCAACTATTTGGTGGCTGACTCGCACATGGTGCTGGTTAGGAACCACAAGCGTTAGTTAGTTAAAGACACTGTTGGCATGTGTCATCATAAGAGAAAGGACAGGACAAACTCTCAGTTCAAACTGTAGCTAGGAAGGCAAACTTCTCACCTCTTTCAGCAAAGTGCACATAAACTACACATTTTGTGCATCTCTAAAAAGCCCTGGCTCACTGATAAACAACAGATCTTATTATCAGTGGACAAGCGATGGGAGAGTTATTTTCTCTGTCCCGAGGGACAGGCTTACCTACCAAATCTGGCTTTATTCGGTGAACCAGGGGAAAGGAAAACCACATGGAGTGCAAGGTGGTGAACACGGAGGAGAGCCAGGACTGCCGAACCTCCCGGCTTCTGGGAATTCGGTGAAGGTGGTACTGGGAGCACTAGAAGGAAACAACAGAGACACAATTCAACTACCAGAGTTAGCATCTGCATTCTTACTCATTTTAATTTTCATCTTAACTGCTTTAAAAGTAAGAGGTGCAAAGCTTATTTCATGCTTCGTCCAACCCTACACTATCGGATTCTGACGAAGAGGTTCCTAAATGCAACTTAAAAAGCCAAGTCAGTTTTGGCAATATGTTGGGAGAGATTTTCCATAAAATATAGTACAAGCAGAGTGTAACATGCAGATACATCCAAGAGATCCAATAAATAATAGACGAAGCAATCTCATATCAAGATAGTCGAAGAAGACGGACAGATAATTTCAAACAGAAGAAATACAAAGCCAGCAAACATAAAGAGGTAGTTAACAACGAAACAAAGCAAAAAGTATTTTTTCAGGTACTAGTTGAACAGTAATTACAGACGCTTAGCATTGTTGAGGGTGTAGAGAACTAGATACACACTCCCTGTGTGAATACATTGATACAACTTTTGGACAGTGGATGGTGGCTAGTGCAAGCCTTGATCTACGTTCATTCCTATATAAAGTGGAAGGAGAGAAAAGACTCTGCAAAGTTGCCCTCCGACCCCAACATGCACAAGCGTACATATACACACACCCCTCTAAATCATAAGCAAAATTTAAAGTCTTAAGCTGTCTTTGGCCTGTGGAGCGCAGCCGCAGTATTAAATTGCGAATGTACTTCGTTGTACAGGTCAGTGACGTGGAGCCCAGTAGTGCGCACAGTTCTTAAATAATGCCCTCATTCTTGCAAGGCAGAATTCATGCGCAGAAAGCAGAGTCCAAGTAACCAAGGAGTAAACTTGTGTGCTTGACTCACTTGTACGAATTATTAATTGAAAAATGAATAATAAGTCAAGTAATAATACAGAGCCCAAATCCCTTCTCTGGGCAGAAATAAAAGGCATGAACAGTGGGACCTATCACGAGTTTCCTGCACAGAAATGAAGATTTATGTAGGGACTGGCAGGGACGCATGGAGGGAAGGGGTAGCCAGCCCTGTGTGTATTTCCAGAAACCTCACTCTGTATTCCCACAGCCACTCGGTGATTCCCAATGTCTCGGCTACTCCACGGCTCTAGTCATCGCCATCTTTCACCTTGGCTCCTACTACTTCCTGCCTTTTAACTGGCCTCCTTCCTCCTTTTATCTTGCTATAATTTATTCTCTATGGAATCACCAAGACTCACCTTCTGATAACGTAAAGCAGAGCTTTTCATTTTCCTGCTTAAAACCGCCCACAGGCTTTCCTGCACCTGAGATAAAGTCCAAGCTCCCACATAACCTAGTACCGGTCTGCTTCTAATTCCTCCTTGCTAGCTCAATGGGCCACAGTCTGTGTCCTCTCAGTGTATCAAACTCTTTCCTGAAGACCTCTTCTGCTCCATCTCACCCTGTCAGCCCTGTCCCCAGACAGTCTCACAGTTAGCTCTGTCCTTCGGGTTAGTTCTCAACTGAACATCACTGTTCAGAGGACAGACAGTATCCCCTCTGCCAATGTTCTGCTTTACTGTGTTCATACAAATTATGAGCACCCCAGCTGAACTTGTTGATTTATGTATCTGATTTTCTGCCTCTCTCACCAGAATGCAACTTGAGAGGGTTTTCTCTTTTCCACTGCTGTAATACTGAGATCTAGTCTGGTATCACCTATATTTTAAGCACTTGGAAACTGTGGAATATCCCTTTACACCGTGTGAATATATGTCACTGTGATTAGTTTAATAAACAAGCTGACCTGGCCAATAGCTGAACAGGATAAAGCTAGGTGGGAGAGCCAAACTGAGAATGATGGGAAGAAGAAGGGCAGAGTCAGGGGAGTCACCAACAGATGCAGAGAGAAGCAAGGTGGACAGCCATACTGAGAAAAGGTACCAAGCCATGTGGCCAAACATAGGTAAGAAATATGGGTTAATTTAAAATGTAAGAGTTAGCTGGTAACAAGCCTGAGCTATTGGTCAAACATTTATAATTAATATTAAGCCTCTGAGTGGTTATTTGGAAGCAAGTGGCTGACATAGGAAAACTCCACCTACAGCAAACATTTGCCATATTATTGCATGAACTTTTCCTGGGGAGACGTGAGCACACATCTTCTACCCCAGAGAGAGTGCCAATGACATACTGAAGAAACTATTGCACCCATGTTTAATTTGGTGAACTAATGAGTTTAATGGCGCTACTTACAGTAGCCCAGGTGACAGGCAACATATTACTGAAGAAAACGTCTCCCCACCTTCTTCTATGTCCTTAGGGAAAGGGGAGACTCATACTCAGTGTGTGCTGCTTTGAAAGCCCTTTCCTCCCTTCCAGGACCTGATAATAATAGAGCCAATCCTGTGCGGGTCGCCTGTGGATAATTACAATGCTGGAGTTCAAGAAGACAAAGGCCATGTTGTATCCAGAGGACAGCGTTCTCCCACGCATACAGAAAACTATCATTATAGCTGCCAGATGTTCAGTCTGTGGTTTATGCTCAAGATGGTGAGGTGGATGACTCTGGCTCTTCACGTCTTAGGGCTGAAGAGACCAACAGATCCACAGTCCTCAGTTCACATTAGAGGAATCGACATTTCTCACAGTGACAGTGTGAGGACCTTGACCCAGGCTTTCTGCACGTTTGACATCTGTGGAGTAGTCCTTTGACGGGTGTTCCTCGGATCTCTGTGCCTTGCTGAGGAGCCTTTACTAACACCTTCCTAACACCTTAGAAACTATACCACCTTCATATTTGCCTCCTACTGCAAGTACCTGTCCCGACCAGTTTCCTTTTCTTTGTTTTTCTTTCTTTCTTTCTTTCTTTCTTTCTTTCTTTCTTTCTTTCTTTCTTTCTTTCTTTTTTTTTTTTTTTTGGCTTTTTGAGACAAGATTTCTCTGTGTAGCTCTGGCTGTCCTGGAACTCACAGTGTAGACCAGGCTGGCCTCAAACTCAGGGATTCCCTTGCCTCTGCCTCCTGAGTGCTGGGACTAAAGGCGTGCGCTACCATCACAGGCTTCTTTGTTTTTCCCCTCACTTTGTATTTAATACACTGACACGAGCCCGCAAATCTCGCTTTCTCTCCGGCTCTTTGAGGACTGTCTCCCGTCTCTGTCCTCTGTGTTGGGTCTGCTGCAGCACAGGCTGAGTTTCCCCATCCATCAACCACTGTCATCAGTGGCACACCCCACCCTCAGACCGCTACCGCTTTGAGGAGGAACGCAGAGTAAGAACGCGGGACCTTGACCTCTTCAGAGCTGAGAGAGGAAGGCTTAGCTGCCTCGTTTCTTCTGTGCAGTTCACTGTGCACATCCCAAATATGGATGTACTTTGAAATATAACCCACTCACTTTTACACTGTCAGCCACGAAGTGAGATTGGTTCTCTTTCTCTACCACATGGGGGGGGGGCAGAACTCTCCAGAGCCCCTCCCCACTCATCTCAACTGACATGATCAAAGGTGAGTGGTAAGGCGGACAGGAAACACTGAAGTATAAAATCTTCAAGTGGAGAAGTGGATTTTTTTTTCCAGGCTTCTAGTTTGTCTGAAATGATGTGAGACACTGAGTTAAATACTGGTGGTATACGACAACTTTTAGCAGTCACAGTATGTTCCAGAATTACATCACTGCTAAAAACCACAAACAGATCTGCCTTCAGATTTGTGAAAACTAAATAGAAGTTTACAGTGATTTAGACGGAAAATCATTCCACCGAAGAATCCAGATGGCATCATAAACCACAACAGAGCGGACCAAGAGGCTATGAAGTCACTTCTTCTTGTTACCACACACTGAAACGTGTAACACACTTATTATTTAATGGATGCCACACTATTGCAAAATCTTGGGAACAAGATGAACACTAAAATGGCCATTTTTTTTTTTCAACTAAGCATGCTTTCAGCTTTCTTCATAATATTTAAAAATAATGTCATCTATTTCTTTTTTTTTTTTTTTTTTTTTTTTTTGATTTTTCGAGACAGGGTTTCTCTGTGTAGCTTTGCGCCTTTCCTGGATCTCGCTCTGTAACCCAGGCTGGCCTCG